>NC_082714.1:161926365-162226365 GCF_030144855.1 Hypanus sabinus | reverse complement strand
GACTGGGAGGAGTGTGTGAGTGATGGGCAAATGGATAGATGGGGAGGGAAAATAAATTAAATGTTCTCCAGTTTCAGAGTGATGTTCACCCCTCTGTCCCTTAGTCTCCTGATCTACTTAGTTTCTGTCAAACACACCCTTCTATTTATTTGTACTTGCACAGTTTGTCTTCTTTTTACATTGTTTGTGTGTAGTTTTTCATTGATTCCTTTGCATTTCTTTGTTCTACTGTGAATGCATGCAGAAAAATGAATCTCAAGGGTGATAATTTGATAATACATACTTTGATAATAAATTTAAGAGACTTTACTTTAAACTTTGACTTATTCTCTCCATTGCTCCAATACCCCCATCACCCTCCACAATCTAGAACAGTACAGCATAGTGACAGGATTTAAGACCCACAATCTCCGTACCAAACACAGCAGCGGATTAAACTATAGCCCTGTTCTCTGCATATTCGTGTGTCATATTTAAAAGACTCTTAAACACCACTATTTTATCTGCCTCTACCACTACTCTTGCACCCTCTTTAAGTGAACTACCACACTCTATGTACAAATTCTTGCCCTGTGCATCTCCTTTAAACTTGCACCCTAATACCTTAAAATCTTGTAATATTATATTTGAATTTTTACTCTGGGACTCATTTACCTATCCAAACTTCTCTTAAATGTTGAAATTGAGGTCACGTGCACCATTTATGCTGGCAGCTCGTTCCACACTCTCACAGCCCTCTGAGCGAAGAAATTTTCCCTTATGTTCCCCTTAAGCATTTCACTTTTCACCCTTAACCCATGACCTCTAGTTGTAGTCCCACTCAACCTCAATGGAAAAAGCCTGCTTGCATTTAGCCTATCTGAACGCCTCATAATTTTGCATACCTCTATCAAATCTCCACTCAATCTTCTATGTTCCAAGGAATAAAGTCCTAACCTATTTAATCTTTCTTTATAGCTCAGGTCCTCCAGTCTTGGCAACGTCCTTTTAAATTTTATCTGTATTCATTCAACCTTATTTACACCTTTCCTGTAGGTAGGTGACTAAAACAACACACAATACTCCAAATTAGGCCTCACCAATGTCTTAAACAACTTCAACATATCATCCCATCTCCTCTATTCAATACTTTGATTTATGAAGACCAATGTGCCAAAAGCTTTCTTTTTGACCCTATTTACCTGTGCCACCACTTTCATAGAATTATGGATCTGTGTTCCCAGAACCTTTTAGCCTAGAGCACTCCTCAGTGCCCTACCATTCGTTGTGTAAGGCCTACCCATGTTGGTCGTACCAAAGTGCAACACCTTGTGTTTCTCTGCATTAAATTCCATCTGCTGTTTTTCAACCTATTTTACCAGCTGGTCCACACTGCACTTCAAGCTCTGATATTCTTCCTCGCTGCCCACTACACCCCCAGTCTTGGTGTCATCCGTAAACTTGCTGATCCAGTTAACCACATTATCATCCAGGTCAATGATACAAATGAAAGAAAACAACAAACCCAGCACCAATCCTGTGGCACTCCAGTAATCACAGGTCTCCAGCCAGAGAGGCAACCATCTACAACCACTCTCTGGCTTCTCCCACAAAACCAATATCTAATCCGAATTACTACTTCATTTTTAATGCCAAGCGACTGAACCTTCCTGACCACCTTACATTTGGGACCTTGTCAAATGCCTTGTAGACATCATCCACTGCCTTGTCTTCATCAGCTTTCCTGGTAACTTCCTTGAAAAGCTCTGTAAGATTGGATAGACAAGACCTACCACGCACAAAGCCAAGTTGACTATCCCTGATCAGTTTCTGATCATCCAAATACTTATATATCGAGTCCATAGAATAGCTACCAATAACTTTTCCACTACTGATGTCAAGCTCACTGACCTATAATTTACTGGTTTATTTTTATAGCATTTCTTAAACAGTGGAACAACATTAGCTTTTCACCAATCCTCCACTGAAGGTTATTTAGATATCTCCGCTAGGCCCCTGCAATTCCTGAATTTGCCTCCCACAGGGTCCAAGAGAACATTTGTCAGGCCCTGGGGATATATCCATCCTAATTTGCCTCAAGACAGCAAACATCTCCTCCTCTGCAATCTGTATAGAGTCCACGATGACGATGCTGTTTTGCCTCATCTCTATAGACTGTTTCCATCTCCTGAGTAAATACAGATGCAAAAAATCAATTTAAGATCTCACCCATCTCTTTTGGTTCCATGCATAGATTATCATTCTGATCTTCCAGAGAACCAATTTTGTCCCTTACAGTCTTTTTTGCTGTTAACTTGTAGATTCTCTTAAGATTCCCTTAAGATTCTCCTTCACCTTGTCTGCTAGGGCAACCTCAAGCTTTCTTTTGGCCCTCCTGATTTCTTTCTTGGGTGTTCTTTTGCATTTCTAATACTCCATAAGCACCTCATTTGTTCCTAACTACCTATACATGCTATGTACCTCCTTTTTTTTTAACCAAGGCCTCAATATCTCTTGAAAACCAAGGTTCCCTAAACTTGTTATGTTAACCTTTTATTCTGACAGGCACGCACATGCTTTGTACTCTCAAGTGTTCACTTTTGAATGCCTCCCTCTTACTAAGTACACCTTTGCCAGGAAACAGACGGTCCTAATTCATACTTGCCAGATCCTTTCTGATAACATCAAAATTGGCCTTTCTCCAATTTAGAAACTCAACCTCTGGACCAGACCTGCTTCCATATTTACTTTCAAATGATAACATTGTGATCACTAGATGTTCCCCTGTACAAACTTTTGTCACCTGCCCTGTCTTATTCTCTTATTCGAGATTAAGTATTGAGATTTCTATGCACTGATTAGGGAAGCTTTCCTGAACACATTTGACAAACTCCATCCATCTGGTCCTTTTACAGCATAGAAGTCCAAGTCAATATGTGGAATATAGTAGGTCAATATCACCTACTGTAACAACCTTATGTTTCTTGCAACAGTCTGCAATCTCTCTACAAATTTGATTTGTACTTTGGTTAAGAAGACCAAGGTGCCAAAAGCTCTCTTTATGATCCTATCTACCCGTGATGCCATTTTCTAGGAATTATGGATCTGTATTCCCAGATCTCCCTATTCTGTCAGACTTCTCAGTTCCCTGTGTAAGTCCTACCCTGATTTGTCCTCCCAAAGTGCAGCACCTCACATTTGTATTGCAGTCGAGTGCAATTTGTATTGCAGGGTTAGGCAGCAGTCGAGTGCTCCATATGCAGTATGTGGGAAGTCAGGGACAGCACAATTGTCCCTGATGACTACACCTGTAAAAGGTGCATTCAGCTGCAGCTCCTGACAAACCAAGTTAGGGAACTGGAGCTGGAGCTGGATGAACTTCGGATCACTTGTGAGGCAGAGGCAGAAATAGACAGGAGTTTCAAGGAGACAGTCACCCCTAAAAGTCAGGAGGCAGGTAGCTGGGTGACTGTCAGGAGAGGGAAGGGGAATAGACAGAAAGAGCAGAGCACCCCTGTGGCCATTCCCATTAACAATAAGTATACTGTTTTGGATACTTTTGGTGGGGATGACCTGCCAGGGACAAGTTGTAGTGGCTGCGTCTCTGGCACCGAGACTGGACCCTCAGCTCAGAAAGGAAGGAGGGAAAAGAGGAGAGCAGTAGTGACAGGGGATTCAATAGTTAGGGGGACAGATAAGAGGTTCTGTGGGAGAGATCGAGAATCCTGGATGGTCTGTTGCCTACCTGATGCTAGGGTCCATGATATTTCGGATAGAGTTCTCAGTATTCTCAGGAGGGAGGGTGAGCAGCCAGATGTCGTGGTCCATGTAGGGACCAATGACGTGGATAGGAGGGAGGAGGAGGTTCTGCAAAGAGAGTTTAGTGAGTTAGGTGCAAATTTGAAGGACAGGACCTCCAGGGTTGCAATCTCAGGACTGCTACCCATGCCACGTACTAGTGAGGCTAGAAATAGGAAGATAGTGCAGCTAAATATGTGGCTAAGGAGTTGGTCCAGGAGGGAGGGCTTCATGCTTCATGTTTCTGAACAACTGGGCTTTGTTCCAGGGAAGGTGGGACCTGGTCCGACGGGAAGGTTTGCACCTGAACTGGTGGGGGACTAACATCCTTGCAGGTAGATTTGCTAGTGCTGCTGCAGTGGGGGGGGGGGGGGGGGAGGTTAAACTAGATTTGCAGGGGGAGGGGAACCAGAGTGTTAGAGCAGATAGTGAGGTGGAGGAGGATATAGGTCATTCAAGGACTGCACGTATAGACAGAAACCACAGGTTTGTACGTGATAGAAATCTATTTTGATGCAAGGAGTATTGTAGGTAAGGCAGATGAGCTTGGGGCATGGATTGGCATGTGGGATTACAACATTATTGCTATTAGTGAGACTTGGTTGCAGGAGGGGCAGGACTGGCAGCTTAATGTTCTGGGGTTCCGTTGTTTCAGACGTGGTAGAGGGGGAGGGATGAAAGGGGGAGGAGTGGCATTACTAGTCAGGGAAAATATCACAGCTGTGTGTTGACAGGACAGCCTGGAGGGCTTGTCTACAGAGGCCATATGGGTGGAGCTGAGGAATGGGAAAGGTGTGACCACATTAATAGGGTTGTATTATAGACCACCCAATAGTCGGAGAGAATTGGAGGAGCAAATCTGTAGTGAGATAGCAGACCGATGTAAGAAACAGAAAGTTGTAATAGTAAGGGATTTTAACTTGACTGGAACTCCCACACTGTGAAAGGGCTAGATGGCTTGGAGTTTGTCAAATGTGTTCAGGAAAGTTTTCTAAATCAATATATAGAGGTACCTACGAGAGAGGATGCAATACTTGATCTCCTCTTAGGGAACCAGACAGGTCAGGTGACAGAAGTATGTGTAGGCAAACATTTTGGGTTCAGTGACCATAATGTCATTAGTTTTAAGTTAATTATGGATAACGATAGGTATGGTCCTCGAGCTGAGGTTCTAAATTGGAGAAGGGCCAATTTTGTGGAAATGAGAAAGGATCTAGGAAGAGTGGATTGGGTTAAGTTGTTTTCTGGCAAGGATGTGTTCAGTAAGTGGAAGGACTTCAAAGGCGAAATTTTGAGAGTGCAGAGTTTGCATGTTCCTGCTGGGATTAAAGGCAAAGTTAACAGGCATAGGGAACCTTGGTTTTCAAGGGATATCGACGATCTGGTTAAGAAAAAGAGAGAGGTGTATAGTAGGTATAGGCAACAAGGGACAAATTAGATACTTGAAGAGTATAGAAAATGTAAGAAAATACTAAAGAAGGAAATCAGGAAGGCAAAAAGAAGACATGAGGTTGCTTTGGCAGATAATGTGAAGGTAAACCCGAAGGCTTTCTATAAGTTAATTAAGAGTAAGAGGATAGTAAGGGACAAAATTGGTCCCCTAGAAGATCAGAGTGGTCGTCTGTGTGTGGAGCCTCATGAGACGGGGAGATCCTAAACAGCTTTTTTGCATCAGTATTTACTCAGGAAACGGGCATAGTGTATATGGAAGGAAGGGAAACAAGCAGTAGTGTCATGGAACATATAGAGATTGAAGAGGAGAAGATGCTTGCTGCCTTACAGCAAATAAAGGTAGATAAATCCCCCGGGCCTGACATGATATTTCCTTGGACCTTGAGAGAGTCTAGTGTAGAAATTGCAGGAGTCCCGGCAGAAATATTCAACATGTCCTTAGCCATGGGTGTGGTGCCGGGGGATTGGAGGGTAGCTCATGTTATTCCGTTGTTTAAGAAAGGTTCCAAAAGTAAACCAGGTAATTACAGGCCAGTGAGCCTGACATCAGTAGTAGGTAAATTTTTGGAAGGTGTTCTGAGAGATCGGATATGCAAGTATTTGGACAGCCAAAGGCTGATTAAAGATAGTCAGCATGGCTTTGCGCATGGTAGATCGTATTTAATGAATATTGTAGAGTTTTTCGAGGAGGTTACCAAGAAAGTAGATGAAGGAAAGGCTGTTGTCTACATGGACTTTAGTAAGGCCTTTGACAAGGTCCCACTTGGGTGGTTAGTTTAGAAGGTTCAGACACTAGGTATCCTTGGAGAGGTTGTAAACTGGATTCAAAATTGGCTGTGTGGGAGAAAACAGAGATGGTAGTGGATGATTGCTTCTCAGACTGGAGGCCTGTGACTAGTGGTGTGCCTCAGGGATCTGTGCTGGGATATTGTTGTTTGTTGTCGATATCAATGATCTAGTTGATAATGTGGTAAATTGGATCAGTAAGTTTGCTGATGACACTAAGATGGACACTAAGATTGGAGACATTGTGGACAGCGAGGAAGGCTTTCAAAGCTTGCAGAGGGATCTGGACCAACTGGAAAAATGGGCCAGAAAATGACAGATGGAATTTAATGCAGACATGTGAGAGGTGTTGCATTCTGGAAGGACAAATCAAGGTAGGACATACACAGTAAATGGTAGGGCACTGAAGAGTGTGGAGGAACAAAGGGACCTGGGAGTTCAGATACATAATTCCCTTAAAGTGGTGTCACAGGTAGACAGGGTTGTAAAGAAGGCTTTTGGCATCCTGGCATTCATAAATCAAAGTATTGCGTATAGGAGTTGGGATGTTATGGTGAGGTTGTATAAGACATTGGTGAGGCTAAATTTGGAGTACTGTGCACAGTTCTGGTCACCTAACTATAGGAAGGATATCAGTAAGATTGAAAGAGTGCAGAGGAGATTTACTAGGATGTTGCAAGGTCTTCAGGAGTTGAGTTACAGGGAAAGATTGAACAGGTTAGGGCTTTATTCCTTGGAGCATAGAAGAATGAGGGGGGATTTGATAGAGGTTTACAAAATTATGAGGATTATAGACAGAGTAAATGCGAGTAGGCTCTTTCCACTTAGATTAGGAGAGATAAATATGAGAGGACGTGGCTTTAGGGTGAAAGGGGAAAGGTTTAGGGGTAACATTAGTGGGAACTTGTTCACTCAGAGAGTGGTGGGAGTGTGAAATGAGCAGCTATCTGACATGGTAATGTGGGCTCACTCTCAAGTTTTAAGAATAAATTGGATAGATACATGGATGGGAGAGTTCTGGAGGGTTTGACTGACTGGGTCTGACTGGGTGCACGTCAATGGGACTAGCTGAATAAAGTTTTGGCACGGATTAGAAGGGCCGAATGGGCTGTTTTCTGTGCTGTAGTGTTCTATGGTTCTATATGAGTTGCTTTGGGATTCAACATTAAAGTTATTTTGAAAATCATATGTATAAAGATTTTCAAATCAATTTGATTGAATGTTCATTTAATCAATGTTGGGTTGTCTACTAAAATGAAGTAAAAATAGTTGCTATTTAAGCTTTATATTCTTGTATCATACTTTATTATACTTTGAATGTTGTTGTTTTTGTTGCATGTGAAGAGGGTCAGCAACTTTAAGTTCTTCAGTGTTATCATTTCAGAGGACCTGTCCTGGGCCCAGCACATATGTGCAATTATGATAGCAGCGCCTCTTTTTCCTTAGGAGTTTGCAAAGATTTAGCAGGTCATCTAAAACATTGACAATTTCTATGGATGTGTAATGGAGTGTTTATTGACTGGCTACATCACAGCCTGGTATGGAAACAATGATGCTCTTGGACAGAAATCTTCCAAAGTGTAATGGATATGGCCCAATCCATCACAGATAAAACCCTCCCCACCATTGAGCACATCTACATGAAATGTTGTCTCGAGAATGCAGTATCTATCATCAGGACCCTGCACCCAGAACATGCTTTCTTCTCATTGCTGCCATCAGGAAGAAGATGCAGGAGCCTCAGGACTGGCACTACCATATTTAGGAATAGTTATTACCCCTCAACCATCAGACTCTTGAACTAGAGGAAATAATTTAATTCAGTTTCACTCACCCTATTATTGAAATGTTCCCACTACCTATGAACTCATTTTAAAGAACTCTTCATCTTATGTTCTTGATATTTATTGTTTATTATTATTTATTATTATTATTATTATTATTATTATTATTATTATTATTATTATTATTTTGTTTTTGTACAGTTTGTGTCTTTTGCACACTGGTTGAATGACCAAGTTTGGTGTGATCTTTCATAGATTCTATTATGGATTTATTAAGTATGCCCGCAATAAAATGTATCTCAAGGTCGTATAGGGTGACATAAGATCATAAGACACAGAAGCAGAATTAAGCCATTTAGCCCATCGAGTCTGCTCCACCATTCCATCATGGCTGATCTCGGATCCCACTCAACCTCATACACCTGCCTTCTCGTCATATCTTTTGATGCCCTGAGCAATCAGGAAATGATCAACTTCCATTTTAAATATACCCAGGGCCTTGGCCTCTACTGCAATTTGTGGCAGAGCATTCACAGATTTACTACTCTCTGTCTAAAAGATATCCTTCTTACCTCTGTTCTAAAAGGTCATTTCTCAATTTTGAGATTGTGCCCTCTGGTTCAGGATACCCCCACCATAGGAAACATCCTCTCCACATCCAACTTGTCTAGTCCTTTCAACAATCTGTATGTTTTAATGACATCTCCCCGCATTCTTCGAAATTCCAGTGAGTACAGGCCCAAAGCTGCCAAACACTCTTCATATGTTAATTCCTTCATTCCTGGAATCATCCTCGTGAACCTCCTCTGGACTCAGTCCCATGACAACACTTCCTCTCTGGGATATGGGGCCGAAAACAATTAACAATACTCCAAGTCTGGCCCGACTAGTGTCTTATAAAGCCTCAGCATTATCTCCTTGCTTTTATATTCTATTCCCCTTGAAATAAATGTCAACATTGCATTTGCCTTCTTTACCACAGACTCAACCTGTAAATTAACCTTCTGGGAGTCTTGCATGAGGACTCCTAAGTCCCTCTGCACCTCTGATATCTGTATTTTCTCCCCATTTAGATAACAGTCTGTACTATTGTTCCTTTTACCAAAATGGATTATCATACATTTACCAACACTGTTTTCCATCTGTGATTTTTTGCCCATTTTTCCAATTTGTCTAAGTCCTGCTGCAGTTGCATTATTTCTTCCACTCCATCTACCTTCACATCACACCACAAAGCCATCAATTCCATTATCTAAATCATTGACAAACAATGTGAAAGTAGCGGTCCCAATAATGATCCCTGAAGAACACCACTAGTCACTGGCAGCCAACCAGAAAAGGCCTCTTTTATTTCCACTCGCTGCCTCCTGCCGGTCAGCCATTCCTCCATCCATGCCAGTATCTTTCCTGTATCACCATAGGAATTTATCTTGTTAATCAGACTCATATGTGGCACCTTATCAAATGCCTTCTGAAAACCCAAGTAAAGGACATCCACTGCCTCTCCTTTGTTCATCCTGCTGGTTATTTCCTCAAAGAACTCTAACAGGTTTGTCTGACAAGATTTCTCTTTACAGAAGCCATGCTGACTTTGATATATTTTATCATTAGTCTCCAAGTACCCTGAAACCTTATCCTTAATGATAGACTCCAACACTTTCCCAATCACTGAGGTTAGGCTAACTGGCCTATTTCCTTTCTTTGCCTTCCTCCCTTCTTAAAGAGTGGAGTGACATTTACAATTCTTCAGTCCTCTCTTTCTTTGCCTTCCTCCCATCTTAAAGAGTGGAGTGACATTTACAATTTTCCAGTCCTCCTTGCCCATGCCAGGATCAAGTGATTCTTGAAAGATCATGATCAATGCATCTGTTATCTCTTCAGCAACCTCTCTCAGGACTCTGGGATGTTGTCCATCTGGTCCAGGTGACTTAAGACCTTTCACATTTTTCTTTGTAATTGCAATGGCACTCACTGCTGCTCCCTGATATTTATGGACTTCTGCCACACTGCTAGTGTCTTCCACAGTGAAGCCTGATGCAAAGTGCCCATTAAGTTCATCTGCCATTTCTTTGCCCCCCATTACTACCTCACTAACATCATTTTCCAGTCATTTTCAACACTCACCTCCATTTTACTCTTTATATAACTGAAACTACTTTTAGTATTCTGCTTTATATTATTGGCTAGTTTATCCTTATATTTCATCTTTTCCCTTCTTATAGCTTTTTAGTTGCCTTTTGTTGGATTTTAAAACTTCCCAATCATCCAACTTCCCACTCAATTTTGCTACCTTATATGCCATTACCTTGGCTTTTATGCAGTCCTTAACTTCCTGTATCAGCTACAGTTGCCTACCCCTGCCATTTGAGAACTTTTTCTTCTGTGACACATATCTATCCTGCACTTTGTGCACTATTCCCAGAAACTTCAGCCATCTTTGCTCTGCCTTCTTTCCTGCCAATATCCTCCTCCAATCCACTTGGGCAAACTCCTCTGTCTTGCAATACTGATACGTGTGACTTATGCTTCTCCCTTTCAAATTTGCAGTATGAATTCGATCATATTATGATCACTGCCTCCTAAGGGTTCCATTATGTTAAGCTCCCAAATAGGTTCTGGTTTATTCCACAATACCCAATCTAAGCTAACCTTTCCCTGAGTAAACTCAAGCACAAGCTGCTCTAAAAAGCCATTTCATAGGCATTCAACAAATTCTCTCTCTTGCATTTTGACACCAATCTGATTTTCCCATATTGAGGCCACCCATTGCAATTGTGATATTACCTTATTACATGTCTTTTCCAGCTCCCTTTGCATTCTCAATCTCACATTTTGGCTACTATTTGGAGGCCTATATTTAAGTCCCATAATGGTGTTTTTTTACCCTTGCAGTTTCTTAACTCCACCCACAAAGTTTCAATATTCTCTGGCCCTATGTTACCTCTTTCTAAAGATGTAATTCCATCTCTTACCAACACAGCCACACCACTGCCTCTGCCTTCTTGCCTGTTCTTTCGATACATGTATGTATTTTGATGGAGAAGAGGGATGCTTATGTGAGAATGCTGTTCTTAGACTACTGTTCAGAATTTAATACATAATTCCTTCCAGGTGCGACAAGAAGCTCAGAGACCTCGGCCCTCATTCTGCCTTGTCTGGATCCTGGACTTCCTGTTAGATCGTCAGCAGGTGGTAAGAGTGGGCTCCCTCACCTCTGCCCCTCTGACCTACAACACAGGTGCCCCCCTGTGTTGTACACTAAGCCCCCTCCTTTACTCTCTGTATACCCTTGACTGTGTTGCCACCCACAGCTCCAATCTGCTAATTAAATTTGTTGACGACATCACACTGATTGGCCTAATCTCAGATAATAATGAAACAGTCTACACTCTACAGAGAGGAAGTCATCACCTAGACACAGTGGTGTCAAGAAAACAACCTCTCCCTCAATGTAACAAAAACAAAGGAGCTGGTTGTAGACTACAGGAGGAATGGGGACAGACTAACCCCTATTGACATCAATGGATCTGGGGTTGCGAGGGTGAACAGCTTTAAGTTCCTCGGCATACACATCACCAAGGATCTCACGTGGATTTTACATACTGGTTGTGTGATGAAAGAGTCCTCTTTCACTTCATACCATTGAGGAAGTTTGGTATGGGCCCCCAAAGAGCTTTCTAAAGGGGCACAATTGAGAGCACCCTGACTTGCTGCATCACTGCCTGGTATGGGAACTGTACTTCCTTCAATCGCAGGACTCTGCAGAGAGTGGTGCAGACAGTCCAGTGCATCTGTAGATGTGAACTTCCCACTATTCAGGACATTTACAAAGGCAGGTGGTAAAAGGATCATTAGATACCTGAGTCACCCCAACCACAAACTGTTCCTGCTGCTACCTTTTGGGAAACAGTACTGCAGCATAAAAGCCAGGACCAACAGACTCTGGGACAGCTTCTTCCACCAGGCCATCAGACTGATTAATTCATGCTGATGCAACTGTATTTCTATGTTATATTGACTATACTGTTTATTATAAGTTACTATAGTTGCACATCGTACATTTGAATGGAGATGTAACATAACGATTTTTACTCCTCATGTATATGAAGGATGTAAGTAATAAAGTGAATTCAATTCAATTCAATACTTTGAGCTTTGAACTTGGAATTTGCACCCTGACCAACACACTGCAGCAAATTTCTAATACATGTAAATTTTGATGTTTTAAAATGAAGTTGATCATAAGACATACAAGCAGAATCAGCTCATTGAGTCTGCTCCACCATTCAGACATGGCTGAATTTTTATTTCTCTCAACCCCATTCTTCTGCCTTCTCCCCATAACTTTGAAGTTGATCACCTTCAGAAACAATTTTGAGTTAACCTGGATAACAAAGATGTAATCTACTTAAGCTCAAAATTGTTTCTGAAACAAAGCTAAAATAAAATGGTCAATGATGAAATGAAATAAAATTTTTAATACTTTAAAGAGGAAATGCAATTTCTTAAAACATACTTGCTTTTTTTGTAATTTATTTTTTATTGAAGTTCATCATCAAACAAACATTTCCACAAGATGTATTATCCATTTATACTGAAATATAATTATACTTCCTTCCTTCTCCCATTTTGTTTTAATGTATGAAGTCAAATGTGTTTTAAGATTTGACAAACCCTTATACATGCTTGAAATGATTCTGCTATCGTTATCTGAATTATATGCTTTTCTAAGTAGCACAATCAAACATGTACTTGCCTTTTTTAATCCTCCTATTAGCATACTGTCACATCTGTAAATACTGATAGAAGTCTTGTTTTTCTAATAAGTGTTTCTCTTTAAGCATTTCAAAACTGAACAGTGTTCCTTCTTTCATTATATTACAAAGAACTGTTATTCCTTTAGCTGTCCAGTCCTTAAATCTAGCATCCAGTTTATTCGGCGTAAAATCCAAGTCATATGCACACCATTTAAGAATTGCAATATCTCCCTCTAGTTTATATTCTTTTATAATAGTTTTCCATATTTTAAAAGTCCATTTCACCCATGGGTTATCAATAGTATTTATGTAACTTTGTAGTTTGTTATCAGCCAAAGTTGCCCGTATGGGGATGGAAAATACCCTCTCTTCAATATTTTTCCATTGAGTGGCATATGACAGGTTGCACCAGCATATCACAGCTCTCAACTGTGCTGCAAAATAATAATCTCTAAGAGAAGGTAGGCCCCACCCCCCTTTTCCTTGGCTAATTGCAAAGTTTTAAGACAAACTCTAGGCCTTTTACCCTGCCATATATATCTTGATAACATCTTGTTCCATTCATTGAATTGATTTTGATTAATCTCTATTGGTAGGGTCTGAAAGAGATATAACAGTCTGGGCAGTATATTCATTTTAATGGATTCGATCCTTGAACTGAGGCTAAAAAAAAGAATTAGGTTCCATCTTGTTATATTTTCCTTAATTATATATATATAGGTGAATAATTGCATACTGATAATTTTGCCAAATCTTTTGGCATAATGATGCCCAAGTATTTGAAAGACTCTGTTTACCATGCCCAGGGATATCTACTTTCAATTTCTTTTGGTGGGCTATAGTTAGATGAAAGTAATTAGGTTTTAGCTATGTTGATCTTGTATTCTGATAATTGACCATATTGTTCAAAGGATTGCATCAATTTAGGTAGAGTATGTTGGTTGCCCTAGATAGATCAAAATGTCATCCAAGTAACAGGCCAATTTATGCTCTGTTCCTTTAATAGTAATTCCCCTGATATCTTCATTTTGTCTGATCTATTGAGCTAATGGTTCCAGATATAATGTGAAAAGTTATGCACATATGACCATGCACAGCCCTGTCTCATGCCCCTTTCTTGGGTAAGACAATTTGATAAATATCCATTGATTTTACTCCTAGAAGTAGGATTGTCATATAGTACCTGTATACTTTTAATAAATTTGTCACGTAACCAAATCTATGTAAAACTATGTAAAGGAAATTCCAATTAACCAAATCAAATGCCTGTTCAGCGTCCACGCTTATCATCATTGCTTCAATTTTATTTTTTTGTATATGATCCATAACGTGAAGCGTCCTTTGTATATTGTCTTGTGTTTGGCGTTGTTGAATAAAACCTGTCTGATCATTATGCATCAGTGTGGGTAGGAACTCTTATAATCGTTTGGCCATGATGGAGGTAAATAATCTATAATCCACGTTAAGAGCAGACGTTGGTCTAAATGATCCACATTCCATTTTATCCTTGCCTTCTTTCAGTATAGCTGAGATTATTGCATCCTTCCAGCTGGGTGGCATTTGCACCTTTTTTATAGCCCAGTTCAGTGTGGGGAGTAGAACAGGAATTAACTCATTTTTAAATTCTTTATACCACTCTGCCGTATATCCATCTGATCCTGGTGACTTGCTTAATTTAAGTCTACTAATTACAGTTTTTAGTTCAGCTTCAGTTATGTCAGCAGTCATTGTTCCACTTTGTTCTTTGCTTAAAGTGGGTAACCCTAGAGAATTCAGGAAGATGTCAATTTGAGTTATGCTTCCCCCGGAACTTTGGAATATAGAGTGTTGTAAAACACTTCAAAAGCTTCTTGAATTTCATTTACGTAAACCTGAGGAAATCTGCAGATGCTGGAAATTCAAACAAACACACACAAAATGCTGGTGGAACGCAACAGGCCAGGCAGCACCTATTGGAAGAAACACTGTCGACGATACGGGCCGAGACCCTTCATCAGGACTAACTGAAAGAAAAGATAGTAAGAGTTCCACCAGCATTTTGTGTGAATTTCATTTAGCTTTTTTTAAAATCATTTTTGTTCTTGAATTCCTAATTCTATGAATTGTATTTTCTGCTATCCTTTTTTCAGTTTCCACGCCAGTATTTTCATAGGTTTAGATCCACTTTCATAGTGTCTCTGCTTCAGAAACATCAAATTTTTCCTGATTTCTTGTAGCCAAACTATTAATTTCATTCCTAATTTAAAAAATTTCCTCTAATGTAACCAGTGCCAAACTCAATTTATGTTTTTTTAGTTCCTTTAGCTTATTTTGTAATTCCTCTAATGCTTTATTCCTTATTTTTTTCTTATATGAAGATATCACTATAATTTTCCCTCTTAAGACAGCCTTCAGAGTATCCCATGAAATGGGAAGAGAAACCTCTCCATTGTCATTGAATTCTAAGTAAAGACCAATTTCTTTTTTAATTTGTTCCTTAAAATAGGGATCATTGAGTCGGCTTGAATTTAGTTTCTAAATAGTATTCTTTGGTTGTAGGTCAAAATCAACAGATAAATATATAGGTGCATGGTCACTTACATCTATTGTCCCAATTCCACAGGTGTTTATTTTGTCTTTATCTTTTCCAAATGTTATGAAATAGTCTATTCTTGTATATACAGAATAGGGGGCAGAATAATGAGTGTAATCCTTTCCGTCAGGGAAAAGGTCCCTCCATATATTAAGTAGACCAACATCCTCAAAAAGTGTATTAACTTTCTTATGTAAAGACTTTGTTTGATAGGTTTTTCTATTGGAAGGGTCTAAGTTTGGTTGTAATTGTAAATTTAAGTCTCCCCCACATGTCAGGAGACCTTCTGTTTCCATTACCATAATATTAGTAATTTTCTGGAAGAAACTAATATTACTTCCTGGGGGCGCATATGTATTCAAAAGAGTAACTGAGTTTCCGTCTATATTCCCCCTTAACAGAATATATCTGCCCTCTTTATCTGCCATTTCAAATACTTTTTCAAAATTTGGCTTGTTTGAGATGAGAATAGCAACTCCTCTCCTATGTCCTGATTTACATGAGGAGAAAACAAATTCGTGAAGCCCATTCTGTTTAGTTTTCCATGCTCATGATCACTTAAGTGATTTTCCTGTAAATATACTACATGGGCTTGTTCTTCATTTTTGATAGAACTTTACTGTGTTTGATTGGATTTAACAGCCCATTGACATTAAAAGAAATGAATTTTACTTTGTCCTTAGCCATGTGTATTTATCTGTCAGTATCTCATTGAAATTAGTAGAATAAAACTTAATTGATCTACTCCCTGAACAAATAAAAACCAAAAAATGCGAACAAAAAGAAAGGTAACGAAGGTGTGATTCCAAGGCTGAGGTCTCTAGTAGATGACCCTGAGTTGAACTGGAGGAAACATCTAGCCATGGGGGATAGCCTCTCCTACCTGTGAGTTGAGGGTCCCCACTGTAGTACCCAGAAAAGTAAGTGAAGAAATCTATGTCCATTACTTAGAAAAGATTTCCCTGTGTATTCCTCCCATGTATATATTCTCAATTAAGTAGGGAAAAAGGAGTGAATGAATGAATAAAAAATATAATAATTGAGTAATATAAAATCTATGTTGTAATATGTATTTCTTGAGATAAGTGTAGCACTGTCTATTTTTGCTTCTATTTAGTTTATCAACACTTTTGAAATTAGCCAGACCTTATTGCTCTTCTGGAGGTGAGGGCTGTCTTCTGAAAACTCACAGCCTCTTCCTGATATTCTCCTCTGGCCCACCTCCTTTCTCTCACTATTTCCTAAGCAGAACAGGATAGCTGCTCAGCCAGGCTTTCTGTCCCTCGGTTTGATCTCGCTGACGGGCAAACTTCTGGCCTTCATGTCTGTAGTCACCTCTTCCACTGTCTGATACAGCCGTGTCCCATCTTCATAAAACACTCGCAGTTTAGCAGGATACTGAGTCTGGAAGTTAATCTTTCTTTGCTTTAATACTCGCTTTGCTTCAGAATATTCTTTACCTTTTTGCAGGATCACTGGGGGGTAATCTTGATCATAATATATTAATTTCCTGTTTAAAAATACCTCCTTCTTTCCCCAAGCCTTGCGCAGAATCTGTGCTTTGGTTTTTTACTGAAGGAATATAATCACTATTGATCATGGCTTATCTTCCCTATCTTCAGAAGGCCTTGGGATAAGTGCACAGTGTGCTCTCTCAGTGTCAAATGCAATGGTTGGTGGAAGCTCCAGTGTGTCCCATAGCAGTTTTTCTACAAATTTAGCCATAGACAACCCCTCCACTCCTTCGGCACCAACATTATATGTCCTGATATTCTTTTGTCGTGACCTTCCTTCTTGGTCAAATAATTTATTTTCTTGTTGATTTAACACTTTTATCATCTTACTGAGTGTCCGTTCCATATTTTGAATGCGATCTTCCACCTTTTCAATTCGTGTCTCTGCCACCGCTATTTTTTGATTAACGTTGGTGAGCTCTGACTCAATATCATTTTGTTGCTGTTTTATGTCTTTCTGGAATTCCCATATCTCTTTCAGAATTTTTATTAAATTTGTTGCTTTGTCTGAATGAGGCCCGGCGTCAGCCTTGCCACCACATGCACGTGTAGGAGACAAATGCACATGCTCCCCTCCTCATCCACAGGCTCTGCAGTGATGCTTTTTTTTGTCTCCATTCCTTTTCCCCATTTTCCCCCCTTACCAGTTCAGATGTTTTCAAGAAATCTTGTATTGGGAGGAATAATGGGGCAAAATAAACGTTTTTCCGGAGGAGTTATTACTTTAGGCTGCCATTCTGGACGATGATGTCACTGGAACCTTAAAACATATTTTCAACATTCCTGAACTCACTTTGACAATAATATAATTACAGAATTGACTCCATGAGTTCAAAGAAAAGTCTGAATTATAACATTTAGTAACGTAATACACTCTTAACATTATATTTTTTCAGCAAGCTTAGAATATATTTTTTAAACAATAGAAAATACTTCAAAAAAGATGTTATGGGCATATGGATAGACAGTGGCCCAATGTATGTTTCCAACAATTTTTCGTTTTACTTTAGTCCAGAAAGTTTTTAACTTCTTCAAGGTTTTTTCCAAATTTGTTTTGAAAATTAAAGAAAAGCTTCTTTGATTTTCGATCAAATTAACACCAACTAACAATATTAAAGAAATTAATATTTTGCTATTTTTCACTTATTCATTCATGATGTGGATTGTACTTAACTAAGGAGACAGTTAAGTCAACTATACTGCTATTCATAGAAGCCCATATGAGTTAGATGGGGTGTAAGTAGCAATGCTTTGAAGTCTCTATATGCTAGACGGGCTATAAATTAACAGATTTCCTTTCTCTAGGGTACTGGTCAATCAAATGAATTTTTTTAAAACAATTTGACAGTAATGTGGTTACAATGACAAGTTTGTTTAACATTCCAGGTATGTTTAATTACTAGAAGTTCCCAAGCTGAGTTTATTTATTTATTTAGTGATATAACGCTGAACAGGACAGGTCCTTCCAGCTCAGTGAGGGGCACTGCCCAGCAAACACTTATTTAACACTAATCCAAACACAGGACTATTTACAATGACCAATTAACCCACTAACTAATTCGTCTTTGGACTGTAGGAAGAAACCAGATCACCCAGAGGAAACCCATACAGTCACGGGGAGAACGTACAAGCGTTGGAGTTGTTCTCAGAACTCCAGCTGTAATAGCAGAGCGCTAACCCCTACATTACTGTGGCACCCTGAGTGATAGAACTCAGATTTCTGCCCCTCACAGGCTGCAAGAACAGCAACTTAATCACCATTCTATCAAACCACTATGTCGTAAATCACATTTTGTTATATCTTTAAAATCACTGGTCAGTAATCAAGTACTGGAATTCTGGCTAATGTTCCTCTCTGAAGCCCAAGTAGCAAATACTTGGGCATCAGAGAGCAATAATTAACAGAGCAGAGACTGATCATTGCCTTTAGTTCAACCCTCTGAGCTATAATATTCAATGCTTTAGACACTTGGGAAGGTTATTGTCTTCTGAGTTGTCTGAAAATTAGTTATTTTAGAGTTCTTTAGATGTCAGGCTACTTTTACTGAGTCAAAGTTCAAAGTAAATTTATTATCTAAGTACGTACCATACTCTGCCCTAGGAATCATTTTCTTGTTGGCATTCACAGTAGAACAGAGAAGTACAATAGAATCAGTGAAAAACTATGCACAGAAAATGACAAACAACCAATGTGCAAATAATAAATCTGAGAATCTGAGAACCTGATTTGTAAAGTTATTTTTAAAGTGAATCTGTAGGCTGTGGAGTCAGTTTGGTGTTGAGGTGAGTGAAGTTATCCACACTGGTTCAGGAGCCTGATGGTAATAACTGTTCCTGAACCTGGTGGTGTGGGACCTGAGGCTCATTGTGGTGAGTGAAGTTATCTACACTGGTTCAGGAGCCTGATGGTTGTGGGGTAATAACTGTTCCTGAACCAAAGCTCCTCCACTGCCTGCCTAATGGTTCTAGCAAGAAGAGAGCAAGATCCAGATGGTGTGGTGTGGGGCGTGCAGGGTGGTGCTTGATATCTTGTGGCAAACTCCTTGGAAATGTGCTTAAATAATTCAAAAACCCAAAAGGTATTACTAATTGACATTCTGACAGATTTATACCTATTTGAACATTAAGAACATGTTAAGAATTTCATTTGCTTATTTATCAGCCTTTTAGTATTATCTTAATTGAATAAAATATTTTGCAATTTTGACAAAATTAAGTTGATTTAGTTTGGGTTCTCATTGTAATAGTATAAGTTAAAGAACAACTGGCATCAGCCTTTCATTTAAGTCAAGCTGCACACTCAGTTTTAGTTTTGAGTCACACCCTTCACCAGTTGGATTTTAGCTCAGAGGAAGCTGAGCACCAGTGCTGGTTTGTATCCAGACAGCACTCAAGAAGGTTTGGAAAATTGTATTTGATCTCATGACATAAAAATTTTAACTGTAAAAGAATTACACACAGATGAGGAATAGCATGTGCAATAATTTATGTTTCATGTTTGTTGTAAAATCTACGTCCATATATCGACGACTAAAAATCAAAGCAAAGTTTTGAAACTGAGGTTTGAAAATTAAAATGCATTAAAACACCTGTCACATCTGTACAAGTATCAGCTAGAGATATTTTCCTGTAAAATTATGAGCCATATAAACAATAATTTATTTGTGTGGGAAGTTTTAGCAATACAATCCATTGAAGTTGAAGTCCTATTGGCCAGAGTGATTTTTCTTACAGTTTATATGTCCAGTTGGAAACTAAGTTGGACCTATGGGTAACTGACGTGCATATTGGTCCAATCCAGAGAGAAGAAAGGATGCCAAAACTCATGGAGACCTGATATTGTTGCTCTATCAGCCTGGTGCCCTGGTACAATTGGCCATACTGATTCAGGCACAAATGCTTTCAGTGAAGTTTGAGATCGTGTAGTGGGAATCCCAGGATGATTATCAGATTATTTTTGTGGTAGATTTGAAATGTAACTACGCATGCTCCTGTTTGTATATACTATCAGTGGCCACTCTATCAAGTACCTCCTTTACACCTCATTAATGCAAATATCTAATCAGCCAATCATGTGGCAGCAACTCAATGCATAAAAGCATGCAGACATGATCAAGAGGTTCAGTTGTTGTTCAGACCAAACGTCAGAATGGGTAAGAAATGTGATCTAAGTAACTTTGATCCAGAATGTTTGTTGGTGCCAGACAGGGTGTTTGAGTATCACAGAAATTACTCATTGTCTGGGATTTTCATGCACAATAGTCTCCAGAATTTACAAAGAATAATGCAAAGAACAAAACACATCCAGTGATTGGCAGTTCTGTGGGTGAAAACACCTTGTTAATGAGAGTGGTCAGAGGAGAATGGCCAGATTGGTTCAGACTGACAGGAAGGTGACAGTAATTCAAATAGCCATGCACTACAACAGAGGTGTGCAAATGAGCACTTCTGAATGCACAACACATTGAAGCTTGAAGTGCAAACACGAGGAAATCTGCAGATGCTGGAAATTCAAACAACACACGCAAAATGGTAGTAGAACACAGCAGGCTAGGCAGCATTTTGTGTGTGTTGAAGCTTGAAGTGCATGTGTTACAGCTGCAGAAGACCCACAGCCGCACTTCAATACCTAATAAAGAGACCACTCAGTGTGTGTCTCTGTGTATGAGAACATTCTGAAAATAACATAGTTTTGCAATGTATTCATTTCAGATTTGATCCTTACAGGCTGGAGTTCAGAGTCCTGTCAACGGCTGGTCCGGGATCGATTCCAAAGATTGAAACTCGAAGGTGGATTGGGAATCAGGAAGTTGAAGCCAAATGACCAAAGACTGCAGTCCTGAGGCAGGAGGACTGTCCCTGTGTAGGAGGGATGGAGGTAGGGAAGGGGTTGGAGGACTGTCCATGTGTGTGTGGGTGAAAGAGGAAAGAGGTCGGAGGATTGTTCATGTGTATCAGTGGGAAGTAGAGTGTAAATGGTTTGGTGTGCTGTCCGGGTGTATGGTTGGGTCGGAGGGAGGAAAGGTGATGCAGGACTATTCAAATGTGTAGCTGGGAGGGAGAAAAGGGGTTGGAGGACTACCCGTGTGTGTCGGTGGTTGGTTGGGAGGGTAGAAAGAGGACTCTTGTGTATGTGAGTGGGTGGGAAGAAAGGGGTTAGAGGACTGTCCAGGTGTGTAGGAGGAGAGGGTGAGGAAGGGGTTTGAAGAACTGTCTATGTGTGTTGGTGGATGGGAAGTCTGGGATTGGAGGGCTGTCTGTGTGTGTAGATGAGTGGGAGGAAGGCCTGGGTTTGGTGGACTTCCCATGTGTGCTGGTGGTTGGGAGGGTGGAAGTGGGTAGGTGTACTGTCTGTGTGTAGGGAGGAGAAGGTGAAGAAAGGGTTTGGAGGACTTTCCCTGTGTTGGTTGGTGAGTGGGAGGGAGGAAAGCAGTTGGAAGACTCTGTGTGTGTGTGTGTGTGTGTGTGTGTGTGTGTGTGTGTGTGTGTGTGTGTGTGTGTGTGTGTGTGTGTGTGTGTGTGTGTGTGTGAGAGAGAGAGAGAGAGAGGGAGAGAGGCCTGGGGTTGGAGGACTGTCCGTGTGTGGACTGTTCTTGTGTGTAGGTGGGTTTGTGGGAGGGAGGTAATGGGTTGGAGGGCTGTCTGTGTGTTTAGGGAGGAGGGCTGAGGACTGTTTGGGTGTGTAGTTGGGTTGGAGGGAGGAAAGGGCCTGCAGGACTATCCATGTGTGTAGCTGAGAGGGAGGAAGGAATGCAGTTGGATGAGTGTCTGTCTGTGTTTTAGTGACTGGGAGGGAGGAAAGGGGTTGGGGGACTGTCCATGTGTAGGTGGGTGTGGGGGAGGAAAGGAGTTGGGCGACAGTCTGTGTGTAGGTGGGTGTGGGGGAGGAAAGGGGTTGGGAGACTGTCTGTGTGTAGGTGGATGTGGGGGAGGAAAGGAGTTGGGGGACTGTCTGTGTGTGTACGTGGGTGAGGGGGACTGTCTGTGTGTAGGTGGGTGTGGGGGAGGAAAGGGGTTGGGGGACTGTCTGTGTGTAGGTGGGTGTGGGGGAGGAAAGGGGGTGGGGGACAGTCTGTGTGCATAGGTGGGTGTGGGGGAGGAAAGGGGTTGGGGGACTGTCTGTGTGTGTAGGTGGGTGTGGGGGACTGTCTGTCTGTAGGTGGGTGTGGGGGAGGAAAGGGGTTGGGGGACTGTCTGTGTGTGTAGGTGGGTGTGGGGGAGGAAAGGGGTTGGGGGACTGTCTGTGTGTGTAGGTGGGTGTGGGGGAGGAAAGGGGGTGGGGGACTGTCTGTGTGCATAGGTGGGTATGATGGAGGAAAGGGGTTGGGGGACTGTCTGTGTGTGTACGTGGGTGTGGGGGAGGAAAGGGGTTGGGGGGACTGTCCGTGTGTGTACGTGGGTGTGGGGGAGGAAAGGGTGTGGGGGACTGTCTGTGTGCATAGGCGGGTATGATGGAGGAAAGGGGTTGGGGGACTGTCTGTGTGTGTAGGTGGGTGTGGGGGACTGTCTGTGTGTAGGTGGGTGTGGGGGAGGAAAGGGGTTGGGGGACTGTCTGTGTGTGTACGTGGGTGTGGGGGAGGAAAGGGGTTGGGGGACTGTCTGTGTGTGTACGTGGGTGTGGGGGAGGAAAGGGGGTGGGGGACTGTCTGTGTGCATAGGTGGGTGTGGGGGAGGAAAGGGGTTGGGGGACTGTCTGTGTGTGTAGGTGGGTGTGGGGGACTGTCTGTGTGTGTAGGTGGGTGTGGGGGAGGAAAGGGGGTGGGGGACTGTCTGTGTGTGTACGTGGGTGTGGGGGAGGAAAGGGGTTGGGGGGACTGTCCGTGTGTGTGGGTGGAAAGGGGTTTGTTTTGCAGGTTTTTGATTTGCTGTTTGTTGATTTCCATCATTTTGCCTCACTGAGCATCATGGGCCTGCGATGTTGGATTTGTAATGGGTTTCTGGGGTGGTGGGAGAGGCATATTCAGATTTGTTTATTTTCATTGAAATATACTGCGAAGTACATTGTTTGTGTTAACATCAAGCACAGTCAAGTATGTGCCGGGGACAACCCACAAGTGTAGGCACACATCCTGGCCTTACTAATAGAATTGGAATTAACCTGCTACCCCTGAAATTGTGCTTAGTGTGTGGAGCCTCGGACTTGGTGCTGGCTATAGGCAGACAGATGCTGCTGTCATTTCTACTGTTAATTTTGGCCTGACTAATTGATGGATGCAAGCAGTCTAGCAGCAAGGCTATATATTTTTTTGTTTTGTGAGATTTTATTTGAATTCTACTTGGGATCTGCCATCAAAAATTGCAGTGATTGATATTCTTCCTGATATGTTTTGGATAGCCTTAACTAACCCAGAGCAAAATACTAAGTTGGTGTAAGAAATCCCCAAGAGAAATATTAGGATTCATACTCATCATATCTGTGAGAGAACATCATCCTCTTTATGTGCTCTATTGTATGACATGGGCGATCATTGTCTTCAATCTGTCTTTAATCTGTTTATCGAACGAGTGATCGTTGCCTTGGGGAAGTCCCCTTTCAAGCTATGACTTTATCCATGACCAAGATTGTTTTTGACAAATTTTTAAGAAGTTGTTTTGAGGTTCAAAGTAAATTTATTATCAAAGTACATACAGTATTTATCACCATATACTATCTTGAAATTCATTTTCTTACAGAAAAATAAAGAACTACAATAGAATTTATGAAAAACTATAAATAAAAAAGATTGACAAACAACCAATGTGCAAATGAGGACAAATCATGCAATTAATAAATAAAAAATAACATAAGTAATACTGAAAAATGTAATTAAATAATACTAATATTTTAGGAGCATTTGTAAATCCTCGTTGAACGTTTAAGTGCAAATCATATGCTCAACAATTCAGGAACAACTTCTTCCCCTCTGCATCAGAGTTCTGAATGGGCATTGAACCCAAGAACAATATCTCACTATTTTTTTCCGTTTTTTACACATTTTAACACACACACACACACACACACACACACACACACACACACACACACACACACACACACACACACACACACACACACACACACACACACACACACACACACACACACACACACACACACACACACACACACACACAAAGATCTACCCAAGAAAGACAGCAGAAGGAGCCTGCACTTGAACTTGAGGTGCTGAGTAGATCTTGATTAAAGGCACTGGGGTATCTGCACATTTCGGGCCAAATGTTCTTTGGTGGTAGTTTATTTATTATTTTTCCTTTTTCATATATAAAGAATTATATATAATTAAAAGAATAAAAACCTAATGACATTTGAGGTTAAATATGTATAAATAAATAAACAGCATGAAAAAACAATGGTTTAAAGTGTTCACAGTGCAGTGCTGTGGCGGGAATAATAGATAGGGGATGCGGAGGCTAAATAGTTTGGTTGATTAGATTAAGATTGTGTGAAGTTTTTGTTTAAATAGACCTATAGTGTTTTCCAGAAGGAAGCTTTTGGAAAAGGCAGTTATTCCGTAAAGCCTCCCAAACTTCAACCTCTATGACCTAACAGGGCAAGGGCATCTTCAGATGATGTGTATCTTGTTGGAACCAGTTCTGATTAGATACTTTTTCTGCTTTAAATAACTTTCTCCTCATGGAAAAGAAACATTACAGAAACACCAAAATAAAATATTAGGTCTTTGATGATGATCTGTAAAATTTACTTCAAATGATCTTAATCAGTACCAGAAGCATGATTTTTCTTCTGATTCAGTTATATCAGAATGCAAAACATATGTTGAATTTGTTTTTCTGATTACAGAATTACATCATCTCATTCAGTTAGTCTTTCTCTGAAAATGGAACATGCTTTAATCAAAATTCATTCTCACTTTCAGTTGAACCTGTAATAAAACAAACCACTCTGTCTCCCCTCTTACCTCTTTTCACCTGCCTATCACCTCCCCTTGGGCTCTGCTCTTTTGCATTCTCTCATTGTCCACTCTCCTTTCCTCTGATTCCTCTTTCTTCAGTCCTTTTCCACTTATCACCTCCTTACTTCTTACTTTATCTCCTCATTCCCAACTACACCCATCTGGTGTCACCAATCACCTGCCAGCTTGTACACCTTCTACTCCTCCCACCTTCTTATTCTGGCTTCTTCCCCCTTCCTTCCAGTCCTGATGAAGGGCTTTAGCCCAAAATGTCAACAGTTTATTCCTTTCCATTGATGCTACTTGACCTGATGAGTTCCTCCAGCATTGTGTGTATATTACTCTGAATTTTCAGTATCTGCAGGATTTCTCACATTTATGATTTTCAGGTAGAAGTCTGTTGCTTTTGAGACCCAGCAGTTTTAGCCTCCACAGTTCAAAACTGGTTTTGCCAATACAAAAAAAAAAGTCAGGCTTTTGGGGAGTTGTAGGTAAAAGTTTGCTGCCTTTGGGAAGGGGGTTCAGGAATCTCTGCTCCTACATTATGAGGTTCAGAAACAGTTATTACACCTCAACCATCAGGCCCCTGAACCAGAGGAGATGACTTTACTCAACTGCACTTGCCCCACTGTTGAACTGTTCCCACAACCTATGGACTTACTTTCAAAGACTCCACAATTCATGTTCTCAGCATTTATTTATTTATTTGCACAGTTTGTCTTCTGCACATTGCTTGTTTATCCATCTTTGTGTGTAGTTTTTCATTGATTCGATTGCATTTCTTTGTTCCAATGTGAATGCCTGAAAGAAAATGAATCTTAGGGTTGTATATTGTGACATATATGTACTTTGATAATAAACTTACTATAGGTTTTGAAATTCATTTTGTTCTATGTTAATGAGAAAATTTCAAATGCCATCCACCCCACCCCATTCTCTCCATACTCACACCATCTTGTTGATTTTTTTTAAAGGCACTTTTCTTCAAGGTTCCTTAAGGCTGTTATAGCCAGAGAAGGTAGTGAGGATAGGCTCCTACTGCCTATTAACTGATTCAATGATGTGCATCTCAAGTAGTCTCTGACAACCAAGTTCAGTTCCTAGCCTTCACATGTGGTTCAGCTGCTAGGCCCAGCGAACCATTTCTACCGACACGAGAACGAGCAAAGGCATGTTATTGGTGCCTTAAAACCAGTCACTTTGGGTAGATGGGATTTGTCACAAATTGTTGGCAGCTCAACTCAGAGAAGGAAAACTCTGATCTCTAACCTCCATTACTTTGCAGCTATACCCTCTCTTGAGGGAGGAGTAAACCCTGAGGAGAAATCCAAAGCTGCAGTCTGTATGACAATCCTATGTTGAGTTCAATGCTGACTGTGACTGTATCGGTTTCTGACGTTCCTTTGGATTCATCAGCTGCATGGAGAGATGGAGTTTGCTGGATGGGCAACAGCTTGCTCTCCATAAGGTAATACCCTGGCTTACGTATCATGTCGATAGCTTGGACGTAATGTCCATTGTTGACCCCGACCAATGAAGAACCTGATGATCTTTCTTCAAAATAAAGCATTAAGCAAATCTGTTTGCAAATTTATTGTGTATTCAAGAAAGTCACAAGAAAACTCACCATTGCAGATGAAAGTAATGAAAATATCCTCTGCACACATTCCTCCATGCCTCAGTCTTTAGTTAAATAATACTTTAGTGAACCTCTAATACCCTACAACTAGTTTATATCAAAGATTGGTGCAAGTCCTATAAGAATTAATTGGTAGATTGTAGAATAATTCTTAATTGGAATCTACTGGTACCCTTAAAATTAAATGCAGCAATAACTACAGTGAAGGCATGCATATTATACAGTATACTTCTAAAATTTTTGAAACCTTGTGTTAATTATACGTATGTTCACCACCTATGTTCTGTCCATGCATTTGGAATTCAGCTTCCGGCAGTAGCAGATGGTATTGAAGAAACGACAGTGGCAGAAGGCACAAGGATTGCAACATGGCGGAGAAGGTGGAAGGCACACTCCCCAGAGCTGCACACAGTGCCCATCGTACCGTCTTAGTTTCTTGATCTTAGGACCCACTGGAATTCTATTGTCCTGCATTGAGGAAATGAAAAAAAAAATGCTGAGAAGATTATGCTCCAATCACTTTAGTAAATTTTATTCAGAAAAGGGCATCATTTCATTATTGATATGTACTCTCTTCCTAACTAACCATCACCTTTCAACTTATGAAACTGGGTGAATAACTTCAATTGCCTCAACACTGAGCTGATTCTACAACATACAGCCTCACTATCAAGGACTCTACAACTTTTAGGTATTAACAGATTGAACATCTCTTATGCAAAATGCTTAGGGCTGGAAGTGTTTTGGATTTCAGACTTTAGAATATTTGCATCTATATAATGAAATAGCTTGGGAATGGGACCCAATTCTAAACACAAAATCCATTCATATTACATATACAGTACTGTGCAAAGGTCTCAGGCATGTAATATATAACTAGGGTGCCTAAGATTTTTGCACAGTACTGTATTTGCCAACATGAAGCAGAGAGCAAGTTTGTAAATCTAGCGGGAGCAAAGGATGTTGGGAATGGCAAGGATGGAGTGCCATGGGAGGGGTGCAGGAGAGGAACAGGAGGGGTGTGGGAGGGGCGCAGGAGAGGTGTGCCAGGGGCAGGGAGTGACAGAGATGCAGATGCATCCAGCTTTGAGACACCAGGCAATGTCATTTAGTTCCAAACAGTTGGTTTATTGACCATTACAGAATGTCTGTGTGGTGCTTCACGCCCCTTCTCCTTTTCCCAAGCTTGATTCCCTTCTCTCTACCTCCTTCCCATTCTCAGTCCACAATAGACACCCATATAAGAATCAGGTTTATCATCACCAGCATGTCATGAAATTTTTTTTTTGTTGATGTAGCAGTACAGTGTAATACATAAAATTACTACTTGCTATATACAGTGCCTATAAAAAGCTTTCATCCCCTTGGAAGTTTTCATATTTTATTGTTGGCAAATATTGAATCACAGTGGATTTAATTTGGCTTTTTTGACACTGGTCAATAGAAAAGACTCTTGTGTCAAAGTGAAAACAAATTTCTACAAATTGGTCTATATTTATTTTGATTATTAAACACAAAATAATTGATGGGATAATTACTCACAACCTTCAGTATTCAGTAGATGCACCTTTGGCAGCAATTACAGCCTTGAGTCTGTGTGGATTGGTCTCTATCAGCTTTGCATATCTGGACTCTACAATTTTTCCTCATTCTTCTTTACGAAACTGCTCAAGCTCTGTCAGATTGCACGGGAATTGTGAGTAGACAGTCTTTTTCAAGTCTAGCCACAAATTCTCAATTGAATTGAGGTCTGGGCTCTGACTTGTCCTCTCCAGGACATTAACTTGGGTGTTTTCCAGCTGAATGGCTTATGTAGCTTTGGCTTTATGCTTGGGGTCATTGTCTTGCTGGAAAACAATTCTTCTCCCAAGTCACAGTTCTCTTGCAGACTGCATCAGGTTTTCCTCCAGGACTTCCTTGTATTTTGCTGCATTAATTATATCCTCTACATTCACAAGCCTTCCAGGGCCTGCTGCAATGAAACATCTCCACAGACTGATGCAGCCACCACCATGCTTCACCAGTGATAAAGTATTTTTGATGATGTGTGGTGTCTGACTTATGCTAAACATAGCGTTCAGTCTGATGGTGTTACAAGGACACGGCAGTGGAACAAACCCAAGTGCTGAATACGGGTGCGGAGGCCGAGTAGGGAGGTGTTACGGTTGTAGCAAGCACAGAACTGGTGCCAAGGGAGTCTTTACTCGGAGTCTTGGTTTTAGTAGAGAATTCAGGAATGATGCTAGACTTAGAACTGATAGTCCTAAGAACCATGGAACGAGATTGCTCGTACATGAGTCGACCAACGAACTGGCAACTCCTTGTTGTGGTCACAGGATTTTTATACTGTATTTGCTGATGGAAAGCAAGTGTTTGTAGTTAGTAGAACCTGGGAATGATTGGGAACTAAATGAGGTGATTGAGGCCCAATTCCTGAGGAGAATAGCCAGGTGGGCAATTGCCAGAAGGGACTGTGACAGATGGTCAGAAAAGCTTAATTTTGGTTTCATCAGACCATAAAACCTTCTTCCAGCTGACTTCAGAGTTCCCCACATTCCTTCTGGCAATCTCTAGCTCAGCTTTCATTTGAGTTTTTTTATTCAACAGTGGCTTTTCTTTTTCTCTCTCCCATAAAACTGTGACTAGTGAAGGACCCAGGCAACTTTTGATAAATATACAGTCTCTTCCATCTCAACCACTGAAGCTTGTAACTCCTCCACAGCTGTCATAGGTCTCTTGGTGGTCTCCCTCACTGGTCCCCTTCTTGCATGGTTACTCAGTTTCTGAGGATGGCAGATTTACAACTGTGTCATATTCTTTCCATTTCTTGTTGATTGATAACTGTACTCCAAGGGATATGAAGTGAATTGGAAATTTTCTCCTGACTCATGCTTTTCAATACCCTTTGCACAGAGTTGCTTGGTGTGTTCTTTTGTCTTCATGGTGTAGTTGGACCTTCCAGATTCAGGTGCATTTTTACTACAATCAATGGAATCACCTTGATGGCACATGTGATCTCCATTTAACTAATTATGTAACTTCTAAAATCAAATGGCTGCACCAATTATGATTTGGAGTGTCAAATTGGTGTGACATATGCAATCAATTATTTTGTGTTTTATATCTGTAATTAATTTATATCACTTTGTAGAGATCTGTTTTCTCTTTGACATGAAAGAGTCTTTCTGTTGATCTGTGTCAAAAAAGCCAAATTAAATCCATTGTGATACAATGTTGCAAAACAATAAACCTTGACAACTTCCAAGGTGGGTGGTGAATACTTCTTATAGACTCTGTACATTTGCACAGTGCAGAATAGCTTATACGTATAACTGGAAGGTAATTTTATATAATAGTTTTAATAATCTGTGGATGAAACAATAATATGTACATTGAACCACCAGAAAGATAAGCTATCACAATTTTGACTGCCCAGGTGGACAGTCAATGAATGTTTGACATCATATCATTCCCAATTCTGAATTTATGTGGTACCCGTAAGCAACCTTTGTCTTGCACATCACACATGTACTTAACAGTAAAAATTATTACAATCCATTAATAATTAGCCCACCTGCCCTGCCGCTCACATTCTTCTAGAGGAATCAGCTTTTGCCCCTGCCAAACAGGGTATTCAAGTTTGGGTGGATGATGTGTAATGTACCCCCAATGCAAAATATCAGACAGTACACAATATGTGATTAAATGATTACACTTTATACCTCTTACTTTGTTAGGTGGTTAGTAGAGAAACAAAATATAAAAGAAAAAGCCGCCACTTTTATTAAATAGTTGGTGCACAAAAATCATTGGAGCACACGCCTCAGGTATTCCTCCATAAATGGCCTCCGCCAAAACGTCACAGACCTCCGGACTCTCGAATTCCCATACACTCCGTCTGGTGATCACCAAGCATTCTTTGCACTCGTCCTTCCTCTTCACTCTCTGCGACCAAAAGCCCACAAAAAACCCCGCTCCCAGACATACAAGAAAGAATAACATCTCTCCCCATTGGTTAGCCACCCGTTATCAGTAGTTATAACCCAGACATCGCTGCTACAGAAAAACCATTATCTCAGCAGTTAACATTACAGAGAAGCCATTACAAATATAATAAAAATATAATGTGTGCAGAGTAAGGAAAGCAGCACAGCAGCATTGGGAGAATACCCGAATCAGCTGTTCAGTCTCCACCTACGATGCTGTGCTTCGAGTAAAAGAACCTTCCCAGTGCCTTGTAGAATTTTCCATTTGTGGGATCATGTCAGCACTCAAAAAAATTCCACATTTTGGAGGTTTTCGGGTTTTGGATTTTTGGATAAGAGGTGCTCAACCAGCATTTGTTTTTTGTGTATTTGCATAGTTTGTCTTCTTTTGCACATTGGTTGTTATCAATCTTTGTTTGTCTGTAGTTTTTCATTGATTTTATTGTATTTCATTGTTGGAATATAAAGTGATCCTCCAACCTAAGTGTGGCCTTATCCCAACAGTGGAGGAGGCCATGGGTGGACATAATGGAATGGGAAGTGGAATTAAAATGGGTGGCCACTGGGATATTCTGCTTGTTCTGGCAGGGTAGCCTACTGTTTAGCTAGCCTCCAACCTGATGACATGAACATCGATTTCTCAAACTTCCAGTAATGCCTCCATCCCCCCTTCACCATTTCCCATCCCCTTTCCCTCTCTCATGTTATTGCCTTGCCCACCCATCGCCTCCCTCTGGTGCTCCTCTTCCCCTCCCTCGCTTTCTTCTTTCTTCCATGGCCTTCTGTCTCTTTCACCAATCAACTTCCTAGCTCTTTGCTTCATCCCTCCCCCTCCAAGTTTTAGCTTTTGCCTGGCGTTCCTCTCTTCCCTCCCCCACCTTTCAAATCTCCTCCTCAGCTTTAATCTCCAGTCCTGCCAAAGGGCTTCAGCCCAAAACATCGACTGTACTTTTTTCCATTGATGCTGCCTGGCCTGTTGAGTTCCTCCAGCATTTTGTGTGTGTTACTCCTGTATCAGCATCTGTAGATTTTCTCTTGTTTGTGACTCTGTTTCAGGATGTAGTCACACCCATTAGATTAGCTGACTCAAATTCAGTCTGTGATCAGGGACAAGAGGGTGTGACTGTGGGTGAGGACTCTAAGAGACAGTGCTGGATGAGCTTCAGCCCTTGAGCTTGTCCAATAGGTCTGAGATTCTTGCTCCCTGTGTGGATGAGATGAGCTGTAGGAAGGATGAGCAGACTAACTGTGGCATGATAGTTCATGAGCGATTGAAGAGGGGGGGAGAGAAGAGAAATATAGTGGTAATTGGGGATAGTTTAGTCAGGGGAATATTCAGAGCTCTCGGTCAGAAGGAAAGAGCATCCCGAAGGTTGTGTTGCCTGCCTGGTGCCCAGGTTCAGGACATCTTAGGTTCAGGTTTTTGGATAATTGGTCTTTGTTCCAGGGACATTGGGATCTGTTTCGAAGGGACGGTCTTCATCTGAACCGGAGGGGTACTAACATTCTTGCAGGAGTGTTTGCCAGTGCTGCTCGGGGGGGGGGGGGGTGGTTTAAACTAGATGTGCAGGGGGCAGGGATCCAGATCCAGAGGGTTGGTCAGAAGGAGCATGGGGTTAAATGTGTAGAAGGTTTGGGTGATCTTGAGAAGGTCATCAAAATTCAGGGTGCAATTAGCCCGATGGAAGTTCAAGGAGCTGGGTTAGGTACAGTAGACAGTGTTTTAAGCAAGGAGAGGAGGAATGGGCTAAGAATTCTATACTTGAATGCGCGTAGTGTCAGAAATAAGACAGATGAGCTTGAAGCTCAGATGAAAATGGGGAACTACGATATTGTTGGGATAACGGAGACATGGCTGCAAGGGGATCAGGCCTGGGAATTGAGTGTACCAGGGTATACGTGCTATCGTAGAGACAGAAATATGGGAAGAGGGGGTGGGGTGGCCCTGTTGGTGAGGAATGAGATTCAGTCCTTAGCAAGAGGTGACTTGGGAACAGGGGAAGTAGAGTCTGTGTGGATTGAGCTGAGGAACAGTAAGGGTAAAAAGACCCTAATGGGTGTTGTGTACAGGCTCCCAAACAGTAGCGTGGATATTGGGTACAAGTTGATTAGGGAGTTAACATTGGCATGTGCTAAAGGTAATGCAGTCATTATGGGAGATTTCAACATGCAGGTGAACTGGGAAAATCAGGTAGGTGCTGGACCCCAGGATAGGGAGTTTGTGGAGTGTCTAAGGGATGTATTTTTGGAACAGCTTGTGCTTGAGCCAACCAGGAACGAGGCTATTTTGGACTTGGTGATGTGTAATGAAAAGGAATTGATAAGTGATCTTGAAGTAAAGGAGCCATTAGGAAGTAGTGATCATAACATGATAAGTTTTTATCTACAATTTGAGAGGGATAAGGGCAGATCAGAGGTGTCAGTGTTGCAATTAAATATAGGAGACTACGGAGCCATGAGGGAAGAGCTGGCCAAAGTTAAGTGGGCGGATGCCCTGGCAGGAAAGACAGTGGATCAGCAGTGGCAGATATTCTTGGGGATAATACAAAAGATGCAAAAGCAATTCATTCCAATGAGAAGGAAGGATTCAAAGAGGGGGAAGGGGCCACAGTGGTTGACAAAGGAAGTCAGAGATTGTATAGCATTAAAGAAAAAGAAGTTTGACAGGGCTAAGATGAGTGGGAATACAGATGATTAGGAAAGTTTTAAAGAACAGCAGATCTTAACTAAAAAAGCAATACGGAGAGAAAAAATCAGGTATAAGCTCAGTCTAGCCAGGAATATAAAAGGGGATAGCAAAAGCTTTTGTAGCTATGTGAAGAGAAAGAAGATAGTTAAGAACAATGTTGGCCCCTTGAAGAATGAATTGGGAGAAATTGTTATGGGAAACGGGGAAATGGCAACAGAATTTAATGCGTACTTTAGATCTGTCTTCACCAGGGAGGACACAAGCAATCTCCCAGATGTATGGATGGGCCAGGGTCATAAGATATCAGAGGAATTGAGACAGATTGACATTAGGAAAGAAACTGTGATGAGTAGACTGGTAGGACTGAAGGCTAATAAATCCCCGGGTCCAGATGGTCTGCATCCGAGGGTTCTAAAAGAGGTGGCTCAGGAAATTGCGGATGCATTGGTAATCATTTTCCAATGTCCTTAGATTCAGGATCAGTTCCTGAAGATTGGAGAGTGGCTAATGTTATCCCACTTTTCAAGAAGGGAGCGAAGGAGAAAACGGAGAACTATCGCCCTGTTCGCCTAACGTCAGTCGTGGGGAAGATGCTCGAGTCCATTATTAAGGATGAAATAGTGGCACATCTTGATGGCAGAAATAGGATTAGGCCGAGCCAGCATGGATTTACCAAGGGCAAATCACGCTTGACTAATCTGTTGGAGTTTTTTGAGGGTGTAACAAGGATGTTAGACGAGGGTAAGCCAGTGGATGTTGTGTACCTAGATTTTCAGAAGGCATTCGATAAGGTGCCACATAGGAGATTGGTGAGTAAAATCAGAGCTCATGGCATTGGGGGCAGGGTTTCAACATGGATAGAAAACTGGTTGGCAGATAGAAAGCAAAGGGTAGCAGTGAATGGGTGTTTCTCGGACTGGCTGGAGGTGACTAGTGGGGTACCACAGGGCTCTGTATTGGGACCACAGCTCTTTATGATTTATGTCAATGATTTAGATGAGGACATTGAAAACTATATCAGCAAGTTTGCTGACGATACTAAACTGGGTGGCATTGTGACATGTGAAGAGGACGTTAGGAGAATACAAGGAGACTTGGATAGGCTGAGTGAGTGGGCAGATACTTGGCAGATGTCATTCAATGTGAATAAATGTGAAGTTATCCACTTTGGAAGCAGGAACAAGAGGGCAGAGTATTGTCTGAACGGTGTCGAGTTAGGTAAGGGAGAAATGCAAAGAGACCTAGGAGTCCTAGTTCACCAGTCAATGAAGGTGAATGAGCAAGTGCAACAGGCAGTGAAGAGGGCAAATGGAATGTTGGCCTTTGTTACAAGGGGAATTGAGTACAAGAGCAAGGATGTCCTTTTGCATTTGTACAGGGCCCTGGTGAGACCACACCTGGAATATTGTGCACAGTTTTGGTCTCCAGGTTTAAGGAAGGACATTCTGGCAATTGAGGAAGTGCAGCGTAGATTCACTAGGTTGATTCCTGGGATGGCAGGGCTGTCTTACGCAGAGAGATTGGAAAGATTGGGCTTGTACACGCTGGAATTGAGGAGATTGAGAGGGGATCTGATTGAAACGTTTAAGATAATTAAAGGATTTGATAGGATTGAGGCAGGAAATATGTTCCAGATGTTGGGAGAGTCCAGTACCAGAGGGCATGGATTGAGAATAAGAGGTCAGTTATTTAAAACAGAGCTTCTTCTCCCAGAGAGTTGTGGAGGTGTTGAATGCACTGCCTCAGAAGACGGTGGAGGCCAATTCTCTGGATGCTTTCAAGAAGGAGCTAGATAGATATCTGATGGATAGGGGAATCAAGGGATATGGAGACAAGGCAGGGACTGGGTATTGATAGTGAATGATCAGCCATGATCTCAGAATGGCAGTGCAGACTCGAGGGGCCGAATGGTCTACTTCTGCACCTAATTGTCTATTGTCTATTGTCTATCTTATCTGATCTGCAGAGGAATTTGCACTGGGAGGAGAATGGTCCCGTTGTTGTGGTCCATGTGGGTAACAATGACATAGGTAGAATGAGCAAAGAGGTTCTGCTGAGGGAATTTGAGCAGCTAGGGACTAAATTAAAAAGCAGAACCAAAAAGGTGGTCATCTCTGGATTGCTACCTGAGCCACGTGCAAATTGGCATAGGGTCAAGAAGATTAGAGAGTTAAACATGTGGCTCAAGGGTTGGTGTGGGAGAAGTGGGTTTGAATTCATGGGAAATTGGCACCAGTATTGGGGAAGGAGGGAGCTGCACCAATGGGACGGGCTCCCCCTGAACCATGATGAGACCTGGATCCTAGTGAATCACATAACTAGGGCTGTGGATAGGGCACTAAACTTAACAGTAGGGGGGTGGGTTCAACAGATTGGAGAGGTATGAATAAAGTAAAAGAGAAAAACGTGGATAAAGATAAAGAAAAAACAAAAGATAAAAAAGAGAAACGTAGGAGTGGAGTGAAGAAAAGTCAAGTGTAAAAGAGAAAGATTACAAAATTTTAAAAGCACAATGAGTGTAAGGGCACATTATTAGAATGCCTGTAGTATTTGAAACAAGGCCAGTGAACTTGTGGCACAAATCTGTACAAAGGGGTATTATTTAGTGGCAATTACAGAAACATGGTTGTAGGGTGGAGAAGATTGGTAATTAAATGTCCAAGGGTATCAGATAATGCGGAAGGATAGGCAGGAAGGTAAGAGAGGTGGGGTAGCGCTCTTAATTGAAGATGAGATTAGGGAGAAAGTGAGAGATGATATAAGATCTAAGGAGCAGACCGTGGTTAGAGATTCGGAATAGTAAAGGGAAAAAAATCACTGGTGGGAGTTGTCTAATGGCCTCCAAATAATAACATTTCAGTGGCACAGACAATAAAAAGAGAAATATCTGAAGCATATAAGAATGGAACAGCAGTTATCGTGGGGGCCTTTGACTTGCACATAGATTGGGTATATCAAGTTGGTTGAAGCAGTCTTGAAGAGGACTTCATAGAATGCATCCATGATGGCATTCTTGAACAGCATGTTACTGAACCTACAAGGGAACATGCTACCTTAGATCTGGACCTGTGCAATGAGACAGGTAAAATTCGTGATCTTGTAGTTAGGGATCCTCTTGGAAAAAGTGATCCCTCTATGGTTGAGTTTCTCATACAAATGGAGGGTGCAATAATTCAATCTAAAGCCAGTGTATTATGCCTAAACAATGGAGACTACAATGGAATGAGGGAGAATTTGGCTAGTGCAAACTGGGAACACAGGCTATAGGGTGGGATGGTTGAGGAATAGTAGAAGACTTCAAAGAGATTTTTCATGGTGCTCAACAAAGTATATTACAGTTAAAAGTAAGGACAGTAAGGGTGGGGAGAGCCAGCATTGGATAACTAAAGATATAATAGAAGGCATCAAACTAAAAGCTCATGTGTACAAAGTCACTGAGTAGTGGGAAACTGGAATATTGGGAAAACTTTAAAAAGCAACAAAAAACCGTAAAGCAAGCAATAAAGAGGTAAGATAGATTATGAAAATAAACTAGCACAAAATATAAAAAATAGATAATAAAAGATTTTATTATATAGAGGAAAAGGGTGGTTGAAGTGAACGTAGGTCCCTTGGAGAACGAGAAGGGGGAATTGATATTGGGTAATGGGGAAATGGCTGAGGCTTTGAATGACTATTTTGTGTAAGTCTTCACAGTGGAGGACATGTCTAACATGCCAAAGAGAGATGTTATGGATGCGACGGGAGGTGAGGACTTCGATACAATAGTTATCACTAAAAAGGTAGTGTGGGCCTGATCATAGCTAAGTCCCCTGGTCCTGCTGGAATGCATCCCAGGGTACTGAAAGAAATGGCAGAAGTTATAGTGAAGGCTCTGGTGATGATCTACCAAAATTCTCTGGACTCTGGGCAGGTCCCGATAGATTTGAAGACGGCAAACGTCATGCCACTGTTCAAAAAAGGATGTAGCAAAAGGCAGGTGACTATAGGCCAGTTAGTTTAACATCTGTAGTTGAGAAAATGCTTGAAGCTAACTTTAAAGAAGAAATAGCCAGGCATCTGGAAAGAAATGGATCCATCAGGCAGGTACAGCATGGATTCACAAAGGCAGGTCCTGTTTGACAAAATTACAGTTCTTTGAGGATATAATGAGCACAGTGGATAAAGGGGAACCGATGGACATTATTTACTTGGATTTCCAGAAGGTGTTCGATAAAAGACTTATCCATAAGATAATGATGCATAGAATTGGAGGTGATGGAGGATTGGTTAACCAATAGAATGCAGAGAGTTGGGAAACATGGGTGTTACTCTGGTTGGCAATCAGTGGTGAGCGGTGTGCCGCACTGGTCAGTGCTGGGCCCGAAACTGTTCATGATATACATTAACGATCTGAAAGAGGGGACCAAGTGTAGCGTATCTAAGTTTGCTGATGACACTAAATTGAGTGCAAAAGCAAGTTATGCAGAAGATACGAAGAGTCTGCAGAGAGATATAGATAGGTTATGTGAGAGGCTAAGGGCTTGGCAGATGGAGTACAACATTGGTAAATGTGAGGTCATGCACTTTGAAAGGAAGATTATACCATTATTTAAATGGTAAAAAAATTGCAGCATGCTGCTGTGCAGAGGGATTTGGGAGTGCTTGTGCATGAACTACAAAAGGTGCAGCAAGCTCTCAAGAAGGCAAATGCAATGTTGGCCTTCAATGCTAAAGGGATTGACTTTAAGAGCAGGGAAGTTATGCTGCAACTATACAGGGTACTGGTGAGGCTGCACCTGGAGTACTGTTTGCAGTTCTGGTCTTAACTTGAGGAAGAATATACTGGCTTTGGAGGCAGTGCAGAGGAGGTTCACCAGGTTGATCCTAGAGATGAGGGGGCTAGACTATGAAGAGAGATTGAGTCTTGTGGGACTGTACTCACTAGAATTTGCTGGAATATGGAAGAATGAGAGGGGATCTTATAGAAACATATAAAATTATGAAAGAGAGAGAAAAGATAGAGGCAGGAAAATTGTTTCCACTGATATGTGAGACTAGAACTAGGGGACATAGCCTCAAGATTCGGGGGAGTAGATTTAGGACAGAGATGAGGAGGAACTGCTTTTCCCAGAAAGTGGTGAATCTGTGGAATTATCTGCCCAATGAAGCAGTGGAGGCTACCTATGAAGGACGGGTTACACTTGAATCGTGGGGGGACCAATATCCTAGCGGGGAGGTTTGCTAGGGCTACAGGGCGGACTTTAAACTAGTAAGATGGGGGGGCGGGAGACTATTTGAGGAGGCTATGGGAGAGGAGATTAGTTCACCAGTGGAGCAAGTAAATAGACAGTGTGTGAGGGAGGAAAGGCAGGTGATGGAGAAGGGATGCGCTCAGCCCGAAGATGTAGGGGAGAAGAAAGAAAAGGATAATAAATTTGAATGCATTGTTAGGGATGGAAAGAGAGGAGGAGATGGAGAGTATCTTAAATGTATCTATTTTAATGCTAGGAGCATTGTAAGAAAGGTGGATGAGCTTAAAGCGTGGATTGATACCTGGAATTATGATGTTGTAGCTATTAGTGAAACATGGTTGCAGGAAGGGTGTGATTGGCAACTAAATATTCCTGGATTTAGTTGCTTCAGGTGTGATAGAGTAGGAGGGGCCAGAGGAGGAGGTGTTGCATTGCTTGTCCGAGAAAATCTTATGGCGGTGCTTTGGAAGGATAGATTAGAGAGCTCCTCTAGGGAGGCCATTTGGGTGGAATTGAAGAATGGGAAAGGTGCAGTAACACTGATAGGAGTGTATTATAGGCCACCTAATGGGGCACGTGAGTTGGAAGAGCAAATGTGTAAGGAGATAGCAGATATTTGTAGTAAACACAAGGTAGTGATTGTGGGAGATTTTAATTTTCCACACGTAGACTGGGAAGCTCATTCTGTAAAAGGGCTGGATGGTTTAGAGTTTGTGAAATGTGTGCAGGATAGTTTTTTGCAACAATACATAGAAGTACCGACTAGAGATGGGGCAGTGTTGGATCTCCTGTTAGGGAATGCGATAGGTCAGCTGACAGATGTATGTGTTGGGGAGCACTTCGGGTCCAGTGATCACAATAGCATTAGCTTCAATATAATTATGGAAAAGGACAGGACTGGACCTAGAGTTGAGATTTTTGATTGGAGAAAGGCTAACTTTGAGGGGATGCAAAGGGATTTAGAGAGAGTGGATTGGGTCAAGTTGTTTTATGGGAAGGATGTAATAGAGAAATGGAGGTCATTTAAGGGTGAAATTATGAGGGTACAGAATCTTTATGTTCCTGTTAGGGTGAAAGGAAAGGTTAAAGGTTTGAGAGCACCATGGTTTTCAAGGGATATTAGAAATTTGGTTCAAAAAAAGAGGGATGTCTACAATAGATATAGGCAGCATGGAGTAAAGGAATTGCTCGAGGAATATAAAGAATGTAAAAGGAATCTTAAGAAAGAGATTAGAAAAGCTAAAAGAAGATACCAGGTTGGTTTGGCAAATAAGGTGAAAGTAAATCCAAAAGGTTTCTACAGTTATATTAAAAGCAAGAGGATAGTGAGGGATAAAATTGGCCCCTTAGAGAATCAGAGTGGTCAGCTATGTGTGGAACCGAAGGAGATGGGAGAGATTTTGAATGATTTCTTCTCTTCGGTATTCACTAAGGAGAAGGATATTGAATTGTCTAAGGTGTGGGAAACAAGTAAGGAAGTTATGGACCCTATGACAATTAAAGAGGTGGAGGTACTGGCGCTTTTAAGAAATTTAAAAGTGGATAAATCTCCGGGTCCTGACAGGATATTCCCCAGGACCTTGAGGGAAGTTTGTGTAGAAATAGCAGGAGCTCTGACGGAGATCTTTAATATGTCATTAGAAACAGGGATTGTGCTGGAGGATTGGCGTATTGCTCATGTGGTTCCATTGTTTAAAAAGGGTTCTAGAAGGAAGCCTAGCAATTATAGACCTGTCAGTTTGACATCAGTGGTGGGTAAATTAATGGAAAGTATTCTTAGAGATAGTATTTATAATTATCTGGATAGACGGGATCTGATTAGAAGTAGCCAGCATGGATTTGTGCGTGGAAGGTCATGTTTGACAAACCTTATTGAATTTTTTGAAGAAGTTACGAGGAATGTTGACGAGGGTAAGGCAGTGGATGTAGTCTATATGGACTTCAGCAAAGCCTTTGACAAAGTTCCACATGGAAGGTTAGTTAAGAAGGTTCAGTCGTTAGGTATTAATGCTGGAGTAATAAAATGGATTCAACAGTGGCTAGATGGGAGATGCCAGAGAGTAGTGGTGGATAATTGTTTATCGGGATGGAGGCCGGTGACTAGTGGGGTGCCTCAGGGATCTGTTTTGGGCCCAATGTTGTTTGTAATATACATAAATGATCTGGATGATGGGGTGGTAAATTGGATTAGTAAGTATGCCGATGATACTAAGGTAGGAGGTGTTGTGGATAATGAGGTGGATTTTCAAAGCTTGCAGGGAGATTTATGCTGGTTAGAAGAATGGGCTGAACGTTGGCAGATGGAGCTTAATGCTGAGAAGTGTGAGGTTCTACATTTTGGCAGGAATAATCCAAATAGAACATACAGAGTAAATGGTAGGGCATTGAGGAATGCAGAGGAACAGAGAGATCTAGGAATAACTGTGCATAGTTCCCTGAAAGTGGAGTCTCATGTAGATAGGGTGGTGAAGAGGGCTTTTGGAACGCTGGCCTTTATAAATCAAAGCATTGAGTACAGAAGTTGGGATGTAATGCTAAAGTTGTACAAGGCATTGGTAAGGCCAAATTTGGAATATTGTGTGCAGTTCTGGTCACTGAATTATAGGAAAGATATCAATAAATTAGAGAGAGTGCAGAGACGATTTACTAGGATGTTACCTGGGTTTCAGCAATTAAGTTACAGAGAAGGTTGAACAAGTTAGGTCTCTATTCATTGGAGTGTAGAAGGTTGAGGGGGGATTTGATCGAGGTATTTAAAATTTTGAGAGGGATAGATAGAGTTGACGTGATCAGGCTGTTTCCATTGAGAGTAGGGGAGATTCAAACTAGAGGACATGATTTGAGAGTTAGGGGGCAGAAGTTTAAGGGAAACACGAGGGGGTATTTCTTTACTCAAAGAGTGATAGCTGTGTGGAATGAGCTTCCTGTAGAAGTAGTAGAGGCCAGTTCAGTTGTGTCACTTAAGGTAAGATTGGATAGGTATATGAACAGGAAAGGAGTGGAGGGTTATGGGCTGAGTGCGGGTAGGTGGGACTAGGTGAGATTAAGGGTTCGGCATGGACTAGGAGGGCCAAGATGGCCTGTTTCCGTGCTGTGATTGTTATATGGTTATATACCTCAGTAAATATATTTAAAACAAGGTTGGATAGATTTTTGCATAGTAGGGGAATTAAAGGTTATGGGGAAAAGGCAGGTAGGTTGGGTTGAGTCCATGGCCAGATCAGCCATGATCATATTGAATGGCCAAGTGGGCTCAATGGGCCAGATAGCCTACTCCTGCTTCTATTTCTTATGTTCTTATGTTAAATGAATCTCAGGGTTGGATGTGGTGGCATATATGTACCTTGATAATAAATTTACTTTGAACTTTGATGCTGAGAGATGAAGGTCCATAAGATCATAAGACATAGGAGCTGAATTATGCCATTCAGCCCACTGTGTGCCCCACCATTCCATCATGGCTGATATATTTTCTCTCTCCTATTCTCCTGACTTCTCCTGTAACATCTGATGTCATTACTAACTAAGTACCTATGAATTGCTGTTTTAAATACATCCAGTGACTTAGCCCCCACAACCATCTATGACAATGATTTCCACAGATTCACCACCCTCTGGCTAGAGATATTCCTCTTCATCTCTGTTCTAAAGGGATGTCCTATTTTGAGGCTGTGCCTTCTCGACTCTCCCACTATAGAAATCATCCTCCGGACATCCACTCTATCTAGTCTTTTCAATATTCAATGGGATTCAATGAGTTTCCCCCTCATTCTTCTAAACTCCAGCAAATACAGGCTTAGAGCCATCAAACACTCCTCATACATTAATCCTTACATTTCTGATATTATTCTTGTAAACCTCCTCTGGTCCAAAGCTCAAGATACCGTTGAAGAGTAAAGATGATGAGACATAAAGTTTGGTGAACTACACTAGAATACTGTATAAAACAAATTTAGGTTTTCATTCTTGATAATTTGTAGGAGGAGGCAGGTTTTTTTTTATTTAGAGAGAAATCGCAGAACGGCACCTTCTAGCTCACCAAGCCACGCCACCCAGCAACCTACCTATTTAACACTAACCTAACGACAGGTCAACTTACAATGACCAATTAACCTACTAACCTGTAAGTCTTTTGACCATGGGAGGAAACAGGAGCACTCACGGGAAGGACATTCAAACTTCTTACAGAGGATGCCAGAATTGAACTCCAAGCTTTGATACCTCGAGCTGTTATAGTGTCACGCTAACTGCTACTCAATTGAGGAATGGAAAGATCTCTACGACTTCTGGGATTGATTTCAGTACAGACAGAATATAATTAGGTAGAAGATCGATTTTATCATTGAATGCTATTTTTTTAGACAAGCAGGATAAAAATTGTGCAATAAAGGAAGTGACATGAGGAATTGCAATAGTATTCATTTTTACTTTCCTTATTTGTTTCCAGTAAGATGGCAGCGCACTTGGTTGCAGTGGCCTTTCCAGGCCCAATAAACAGTGCAAGTGTTTGTCTTGAACATTTCTCTTGTGATCCTGTTGGATATTGGTATTGTATTACAAAATACAGCAAATCTGGTGCATTGGCAAGTCTATTGGCAGTGTGATCTCAAATTGTTGCATGGACCAGACTTTCATGCATCCACACAGAGGAGGAGGCACCAGAGGCATTGGGTTGGCTCTTTCATAGGGACTGCTCTCCAGTGTTTGCTTCCTGGAAGACAAGCTTGATTGGCTTTTCCCATGGCTACATGAGATGAGGAACTACTGCGTGCTTGTTCTTGCAGAAACGAGGCTCCAGACCAATATCCCATGCACTATCAATCTTCAGGCCATGCCACTCAGGGACATGTGCTACTATTATTTTGTGACTGTATATGTGCTGTCGTAACCATATGTGCTGTGTGTGACTGTATGTTCTGCGTTTTGCAACTTGGCCCCAAAGGAAAGCATGTTTTGGTCAGTTGTATGCATGTGTAGGGTTGAATGACAATGAACTTGAACCATTTCATCAGTTGGTATCACACTATGTGACATTCCTTTGACCGATGGAATTGGAAAGTAATGAGTCACACTTTGCTGTGTTAATCCCAACTTCGTAAGTAACTTCAGTAATTGGCTGATATTGGGTGGGAGACGCCTGCTTGCCCCTGTCCAATGCTACTTAAGGTGGATGAGGAGTGGTATTGCAATTTAACTTCCCAAAGACAGTTGATTAAAGTTCAACTTCAAGTTTATTGTCACGCAACTGTGTACAGTGTACACAGTGGCTGTGTACTGTGTACAGCCAAACAAAACAATGCAACACCAGACCAAGGTGCAAAACACAGTGCGTGTAACTAACTCACACACAACATATAAAATAATGTTACCACAAATAAATTAACAGATAATAAAATATATTCCAGAAGATTGACATTTAGCATCAGGTACATACACAACACAAATTTAAAAATAAACAGTATGATGCTACTCGCACTTCATACATGAAGAGATTTGGGTGGTGGTAGGGAGTTCAGTAGTCTCATGGCCTGGGGGAAGAAGCTGGTTCCCATCCTAACAGTCCTTGTCCTAATGCTATGGAAACACTCCCTGATGGTGGGGCTGGGGGGGTCAAAAATTGTGGGATGGATGGGAGGGATCCTTGTCAGTGATAAGGGCCCTGCATACGCAAAAAAAATCTAAAATATTTGTGCACTTGTCAGCAAAATACATGACATTATCAACATGTACAACTGTAACTTTCACAACCTACTAATTGCTGCTACCACAGAGGCAGATGTCATCAAGATCAGGCAAAGATCCTGTCCACCATGCAATACTGCGTAAATGCTAATCTGAAATACTATACTCCAGGAATGAAAAACATCTGATTCCAATAGCCTGTCAATATTGACATTAATCATGAGCTCTATTTTATAACTTTGTTTTTTTCTCAGATACGTGTAATCTTGTGATAACAAACCACTGGAGATGCCGTCAATCGTTGTGGTATAAAGTAAAGGTAACTCCCTCTTTTTGGTTGGGTTGGTGGGGGGGGAGTTGCATTCCTAGAAAATTGTTGTGGTTTACCTTAAGGCAGAACCAGAATTAGAATCAGAATCAGGTTTAATATCACCAGCATGTGTTGTGAAATGTGTTGTTATACGGCAGCAGTACGTTGCAATACATAATAATAAAAAATGTGAATTACAGTAAGAAGTGTATATATTTGTTAAATTAAATAAATAGTGCAAAAAGAGAGAAAAATGTTGTGAGGTAACGTTCATGGTTCATTTACCATTCAGAAATCAGATGTCAGAGGAGAAGATTCTTTTTCTGATTCATAATCTGATAGCTGTGGGGAAGAAGCTGCTCCTAAAACATTGAGTGTACCTTCAGGCTCCTGAACCTCTTCTCTGATAGTAGCAATGAAAAGAGGGCATTTTCTGTGTAGTGAGGATCCTTGATGATGGATACCGCCTTCTTGAGGTGTTGTCTTTTGAAGATATCTTGTGGGGAGGTTATGTCCATGATGGAGCTGGCTTGGTTTACAATCCTCTGCAGATGTTTCTGATTCTGTACAGTGGTGTCTCCATACCAGATGGTGATGCAACTACTCAGGATTCTCTCCATGATACATCTGTAGAAATTTGCTCGAGTGTTTGGTGACATACCAAATCTTCTCAAACTCCTTATGAAATATAGCTGCTGACACATTTTGTTCATAATTGCATTAAGACCATAAGACATAGGAGCAGAATTAGGCCATTTGGCCCATTGAGTCAGCTCCACCATTCAATCATGGCTGATCACTTTCTTTTCTTCTCCTCAAACCCATTTCCTGGCTTTCTCCCTGTAACCTTTAATGCTATGTCCAATCAAGAAACTATCAATCTCTGCCTTAAATACACCCAATGACCTGGCATCCACAGCTGCACATATACTCAAGGTGAGGCCTCACCAGTGCCTTATAAAGCCTCAGCATCACATCCCTGCTCTTGTATTCTAGACCTCCTGAAATTAATGCAAACATTGCATTTGCCTTCCTCACCACGGACGCAACCTGCAAGTTAACTTTTAGGGTATTCTGCACAAGGACTCCCAAGTCCCTCTGCATCTCAGATTTTTGGATTTTCTCCCCAGTTAGAAAATAGTCTGCACATTTATTTCTACTACCAAAGTGCATGACCATGCCTTTTCCAACATTATATTTCATTTGCCACTTTCTTGCCCATTCTCCTAATCTGTCTGTCCTTCTGCATCCTACCTGTTTCCTCAACACTACCTGCCTCTCCACTAATTTTCGTATCATCTGCATACTTGGCAACAAAGCCATCTGTTTCATCATCTAAATCATTTATATACAGCATAAAAAGAAGTGGTACTAAAACCGACCCCTGCATAACACCATTAGTCACTGGCAGCCAACCAGACAAGGATCCTTTTTCTCCCCACTTAGGATTGCCTAAGAAGAAGTTAGCTCAATTCTATCCTCACTGCACAAACATGCATTCTAACCGGAATAGGTTGATAGCAATTAGATGCAGGAATCCTGGCTGCTATTTAAACTGCTTTGTTCCATTTAAATTTGTTTCTAAGACCATAAAACATAGGAGCAAGATTAAGCTACTTGGCCCATTGAAACTGCTCCACCATTCCATCATGGCTGATTTATTATCCCTTGCAAACCCATTCTCCTGCCTTCTCACCATAACCTTTGAAGATCTTATTAATCAAGAACCTGTCTACCTATACTTTCAATATACCAAATTACTTGCCTTCCACAGCCATCTGTGGCAGTGAATACCACAGATTCACCACCCCTTGGCTAAATAAATTCCTCCTCATCTCTATTTCTTCCGTTCTGAGAATGTGCCCTCTGGTCCTTGTCTCTCGCACTATAGGTAACATCCTCTCCACATCCACTCTATCTAGGTCTTTCAATATTTGATAGATTATAATGAGATCCCCCCCTCATTCTTCTAAACTCCAATGAATACAAACCCAGAGCCATCAAACACCCCTCATACATTAACCCTTCCAGTCTCGGAATAATTCTTGTGAATTTCTACTAGACCCTCATCCATGCCAATACATCTTTTCTTACATAAAGAGCCAAAGCTATTCATAATATTCCAAGTAGGAACACTTATAAAGTGTTGGAGTAACTCAGCAGGTCAGACAGCATCTATGGAAAAGAGTACACAGACACCATTTTGGGCCAAGACCCTTCATCAGGACTGAAGTATTGTAGGTCAGGTCTATGTAGCAAGACTATATACCGTACTTATTGTAACATAGGTCAGACTATATAGCAAAACTAAAAGCAGGACCATTTACTTCCTGGAAGTATGTTGGCACAGAACAATGGTTAGAGGATAATTTAAAATATAATTAATTCAGATTACTGTTAAAGTCAGCTCACAAAAGGCTGATGTTACTTACTCTTTCTAGTTGATTGGGAAATATTCTTCCACTCTCTCTTCTGAAATGAAATTTTCTGCTACTTGGCAGTTCTACAAGGAACATGAGATAGGGATTTGTAAAATACGAAGTGAAAGTTTCAAGAATCTACCAAATTTCCACTGTTTCTCAATGCCACTGGAGGCAAAACTTTCCAATTTGTTCATAAAAAGTATGGCATGTTGAAAATAAACCAATCTTTCATCTCTCAGGGCTGTACTGTGTGAGACTTATAGTCTGCTAGGTATCTGTTGTGGGCATGCAGATGTGGACATGGAGAATATGTTTCCTACAGTAGGAGAGTCCAGGACCAGAGGGCACTGTCTTGGAATACAAGAACATCCCTTAGAACAGAAATGAAGCAAAGTTTCTTTAGTCAGATGATCATGAATCTGTGGAATTCATTGCTACAGATAACTCTGGAGGCCAAATAATTTGGTATTTTTAAAGTAGAGGTTAATAGTTTCTTGATTGGAAAGGGCATCAAAGGTTACAGGGAGGAGAATAAGGTTGAAGGGATAACAAATTAGCTATGCTGGAGCAAGTGGAGCAGGGTCAATGGGCCAAATGAGCTAATTCTGCTCCTACATCTTATGGTAATACAGTCTAATTCAACAAGGTTACATCAGCATAATTTTACAAACTTATTACATCAACCACCTAAAAGGACAAGTGCCGGAGGTGTATGGGAAGGTCATTATCTGCAAGTACATCTCCACGTCTTGGAACTTTACTGGCACTGGTTCCTCATATGTTTCCAAGATGGTTCCATCACCATCTTGGAAACATATTCACTACATGGACTACTACAGTTCAGGAAGGCACAGTGCATGGATCTTGCATAATATTCATCACCTACCTAAGCAACAAGTGAACTAAGTCAAACTTGACCTTCAAATATCACCAAAGTAAAAGAAATGCAGGTGTAAAAGAAAAATCTGTTCCAATATTCTTCTACTGCTGAGTGAGATATCCTAGGAACTTGCTGCCAAAGATTTTGCTCACAATGATTTAGGTGAATCAATTTATCCAATTAAATGAGATGCTAATTCTGCCAGCTCTCTCCACAGCTAACTCTGTGGGAAATGTACTTCCAAGTCCAATAAAAAGTTTATAAGCTTTGTGTAAACTATTTCAATTTTAGGGACTCAACAGATTCTGCAGATGCCAGAAATCTTAAGCAACACAAAATGTTGAAGGAACTCAGCAGGTCAGGCAGCATTATTGATGTCAACTGTTTATTTCCCTCCATAGCTGCTGCCTAACTTGCTAAAGGCACTATCAATAAGGGAAGGCAGCATCTATCAAGGACACGTCTCTTTAATCATAGACTGGGTTCCGATGCTCTCAGAGATGTTATCAAAGTTCTGAGATTTATGGATTGGTTCATATTGGCCTTTTTCTATGTATATTTTTCATGTTCTTGCCCATTCTTTCTTTTGCTGATTGGCAGGCTGGGAGTTAGAGAGATCTGTTGGTTTTGTGTGAAGGAGGGTTTGGGGTTTGCGAGTTTTTGTTTCGTATTGTTTTCATGTAAGGGAGGGAATTGATGACTTTATTGCAACTACTTCTATGGTTTTCTGTACTTTATGGATGTCTGGAGAAGACAAATCTCAGAGCTGTATTCTGCACTCATACTTTGATAATAAAATGAACCTTTTGAGCCTTTCCCAACCTGGGGTCCACAGACCCTTCAGTTAATGATCGGGCTCCATGGCATAAAAAAGGTTGGGAACCCCTGCCACAGACTATGGTAACAGTAAATGAATTATTCATTCACACCAGAAATAATTTTCAATACTTTCCATTAATTGCTTCACCCACTGGGTAAATGCATTACTAAATCATTACTAAAATATTACTAAAATATTACTAAAATATTACATCATTACTAAAATAAAACTTTGTTTGCAATTCAGCACGCAGCCAGATCTCTAATAACTTGTGACTAACCCACTATGGAGATGCCAGTATACTTGGATTGGTGGAGATCAGAAATGTTCTTGTTCTGTGGAGTTTCTGGAAATTTTTCTTCAATAACAAGATGTGAGTAGACAAGAATGCAGCAGGTACATTGTAGAATCCAGTAGTAGTAAACTATTCCGGCCATCTTCAATGTTGAGGAACTAAGGGGCGGGCAAAATAAAACAGGTTATTGTTTGTGCACCAATGACAGTATAACTTAATATTAGAAAGGAAAACTTGACAAATCTGTAACTTTGCATGCAGCCTCAAAATGCCCCAAAATGCTTTGTAATACAGAAAATATTTTTAATGTTTTAATATTTTTATTATCATTGATGTAGGTTATCAAATATTGCTGCATTTGGACTATTGTGAGCAGTTTTGGGTCCCTTATCCAAGAAAGTATGTGCTGTCTTTGCAGAAATTTCAGAGGAGGTTCATGAGAATGAAAGGGTTAGTGCATGAGGAGCATTTGATAGCTCTGGGCCTGTAATCACTGGAGTGTAGAAGAATGAGAGGGGAATTTCATTGAAACTTATTGAACAGAGATGAAACAGACATGTGGAGGAACTTCTTTAGCCAGATGGTGATGAATCTGTGGAATTCATTGCCTCAGTCGTTGTGGAGTATATTTAAAGTGGAGACTGATAGGTTCTTGATTATTAAAGGTGTCAAAGGTTATGGGGAGAAGGCAGGAGAGTGAGATTGAACAGGATAATAAATTAGCCAAGGTGGAGTGGTGGAGCCAATTTGATGGTCCAAATGGTCTAAGCCTGCTCCTACGTCTTATTGGCGGCATGGTTCATAGAGCCTGAAGGGCCTATTTTGTGCTGTATCTCAATAAATTAAAAAAAAACTGCTTCACTTCTATGCACTCTGTCTGCTCGTTGCCTCAGTAAAGCAGCCAACACATACCACCCTCACTGGGCATTCCCTTTTCTCCCCTCTCCCATCAATATAAACACCTGAAAGCACGTACCACCAGGCACAAGGACAGTTCCTGTTCCGCTATTATCAGACTCTGAACAGGATATCCTCAGCATTTGTCCCACATTTCCCATGAGCTGCTGGCGACTGTGGTTGTCTAAACAGTCATTCAATGACATCAACTCCTCTCACTCTTCAAGAGGCTTTGATGACATATTGAATCTTCTAAGCTGCTTTATAGAAACATCATTATTGTTATGTGCCTTGTCATATGACGTGGTCAATCATGATCCCATGAATGTTACTGTTTTTGGCAAAGTTTTAAACAGAAATGGTTTGCCATTGCCTCCTTATGGGCAGTCTCTTTACAAGATGGGTGACCAATTAACCTACTAACCTGAACGTCTTTGGAATGTGGGAAGAAACTGGAGCACCAGGAAAATATACAAACTCCTTACAGGTAGTGACAGGAATTGAACCCGGGTCACTGGCATTGTAATAGCATTACGCTAACCACAACGCTACTGTGCTACCCAACTATTTGTAAGTCTTGTTGCAATAGTTCTCCAGTGTAGCCTTGTGCAATATTTGTTAATTATGTGTTTTGTATCCTCTTACTTACTGCCCGTTACACCATTTCTGACAGTGTTCAGAGCTTCCTTCATCACATCAGTAGCTTCCTCTTGGTTTTCACTTTCGTCAGCCATGCAAGTCCCAGGTGGAGACTCAGGAATACCACGGCACTCAGATGTTGAAGGACTCTTCATTGCTGTTTCCATAACAATTTTGTTTGTCCAGTCAGAACTGTTCACCCAGAGCTAAACTCCCAAACCTGGAGGATTGGTGGACCACCCTTAGTCTGGCTTCCATCCTTTGACCTGTTTGGCATGGGTGACCCTACCAAGAGCCAAAGTGTAAAGCCCTGACTCCAGCCAACATAGCTCTCTGGGTCATTAAGACATGTGAGTCTCCAAACCCAAAGACATAGTTGTGGTCCTCTTGGAGGTTTGTATCCTCTGGTTGTAGGATTATTATCTAGATCTTGTTGAGATTTTAAAGGCCCGAGAACTTGTCTGTCAGCTTTCCAATGACAGTAAACAGAGACTGCAAACTAGATCAGGAAACTTCAACTGAGAAATTTTCCTTGTTTCTTTCCTCTGAACTTTCTTCAACTAACAAGGTGCCTTTGAAACCAGGATGCACAAACGTACACATATTTTTAAAAATATGTCATCTTATGATAGAATGTCTTATTTGGATTTCAGCTTAGTTACAGTGAGCTTCATGCTGAAATATTTGATTAACTTTGTTCAGGTCCTGACGAAGGGTCTCGGCCTGAAACGTCGACAGCGCTTCTCCCTATAGATGCTGCCTGGCCTGCTGCATTCCACCAGCATTTTGTGTGTGTTGCTTGAATTTCCAGCATCTGCAGATTTCCTCGTGTCTGGTTTGGGTTAGTAAGTTGTGAATATGCCATGTTAGCGTCAAAAGCATAGGGACACTTCAGAATCAGAATCAGGTTTGTTATCACTGAGATTTCAAGTCAAGTTAAGTCTCTTTTATTGTCACTTTGACCATAACTGCTGGTACAGTACATAGTAAAAATGAGACAACGTTTTTCAGGACCATGGTGTTACATGACACTGTACAAAAAATAGACTGAACTACGTAAAAAAAACAACACAGAGGAAGCTAGACTAGACTACAGACCTACACTGGACTGCATAAAGTGCACAAAAACAGTGCAGGCATTACAATAAATAATAAACAGGGCAATAGGGCAAGGTGTCAGTTCAGGCTTCGGGTATTGAGGAATCTGATAGCTTTGGGGAAGAAACTGTTACATAGTCTGGTCGTGAGAGCCCGAATGCTTCGGAGTCTTTCCCCAGACGGCAGGAGGGAGAAGAGATTGTATGAGGGGTGCATGGGGTCCTTCATAATGCTGTTTCCTTTGCGGATGCAGCGTGTAGTGTAAATGTCCGTGATGGCGGGAAGAGAGACCCCAATGATCTTCTCAGCTGACCTCACTATCCGCTGCAGGGTCTTGCGATCCGTGATGGTGCAATTTCCAAACCAGGCAGTGATGCAGCTGCTCAGGATGCTCTCAATACAACCCCTGTAGAATCTGATGATGGGGGGTGGAAGATGGACTTTCCTCAGCCTTCGCAGAAAGTAGAGACGCTGCTGGGCTCTCTTTGCTATGGAGCTGGTGATGAGGGACCAGGTGAGATTCTCCATCAGGTGAACACCAAGAAACTTCGTGCTCTTTACAATCTCTACCGAGGAGTCATCGATGTTCAGCGGGGAGTGGTCGCTCCATGCCCTCCCGAAGTCAACAACCATCTCTTTTGTTTTGTTCACATTCAGTGTTGGCTCTGCACCAGTCCGTTAGCCGCTGCACCTCCTCTCTGTAAGCTGAATTTGTCGTGAAATTAGCTGTTTCACGTGCAGGCTGCCCCCAGTGCATCCTCGGCCTTTGTTGGTCTTTGACACAAATGGCGCATTTCACTGTGATAAATAAAGTTTATTTTATCTGCCACCTAACACCTCCGGTTTCTCCTCATCTTGCCAGGCCATAGGAAGTAAGACTGGGTCCCCATATGCGGCTCCAACTGGAGACTAATATATGACATCCCTGAACAACAGAGAGAGTAAAATCTAATTTTGAAGATAAAAGCGTCACTTTGTACTCAGCTGTGTGTGTCTGACAGGCTGATGTAATTAATTATATTCTCCAGCATATTGAAAAATCCAGACTAATTGAGCTGCCAAGAATGAGCTCTTATCCCCTGCATCCAGATCGCCATCTAGTGGCAACCAGAGGGTGAACAGAGTGGACTCCCTCAGTGGCCACTTTATTAGGTACACCCATACATCTGCTTGTTAATGCAAATATCTAAACAGCTAATCACATGGCAGCAACTTGCCAAATTCCTGTTCACATAGTGTGTTGAGATAACTATCGAGTTTAGATTTTAAAGTCTCTGAGGTACTACTGTCAACTACACAACCAGGTAGTTTGTTCCATGTGTCCACAACTCACTGTGTAAAGAAATGCTTCCTGATGTTAGACTGAAATCTCCCCTTAACCAGTCTCCACCTGTAGCCCTGTGTCCTCATTGATCAATTAGTTTTGAAGTAGCAGCTAGTATCCACTTTACTTACACCCTTTATGATTTTGAACACTTCTATCATGTTCCCTCTCATTCTAAAAAGATAAAAAAAAATTAAGCTAAAAAGATTTAATTCTTTCAAACGTTCTTCATAGCTCATACCCGACAGACCTGGAATAGTCTTGTTGCCCTTCCTTGAACTCTCTCCAGTGCCTTCACATCCCTTGCACAATATGGAGACCAAAATTGTGCAAGGTGTGGCCTCACAAGCACATTATTCAGCTTAAGGAGAATGTCTCTAAACTTGATCTCCACTGAACGCATTATATAGCCCAACATTCTACTAGCCTTGCTGTTCACTTCTGTGAATTGTGTAGATGCTAATGGTGATGAGTCTACCAGGATGCCCAAATCCTTCTCATACAGTCACCACATACAACCCTGAGATTCCTTTTCCAGCCAGCATACTTAGCAAATCTGTAGAACAGTAACTGTAACCTGTAAGTATCAGAAACTGTAAACAAACTGTCCAAATGCAGATATAAATAAATAGTTCTTGAGATCCCAAGAGTTTAGCTCCTGGTAGGGTCACCCATGTTGGTAAGGTTACAGGCAAAGAAGATCCAATTATGCGGAGCTGGCAGTAGATGGTGATACATCACAATGGTGATGAAAGCAGAGAAAGACTGCAGCAGTGAAGCATCCCCAGTAGTCTTGCACTCTGTCACTGAACTCCGATCCCGATTTGTTAAGGAGTGTGTGGTGGCTGCCCTTGCAGCAGCCTCGCCGTGTTAAACAAGGTTTTCCATGAAGGGCATAAGCCCTTGGGAGAACATCATATGCAACTCAAGTGATCACACTACTAGTACAGTCAGTCATAACAGATCAGTGCAGATATTTATTGAGGTCCAGGCAAAAAATCTTGTATGAAAATCAGACAGCTTTTTGGGGCTATTCATACAATATTACCAGAGGTACATGAGAGAAATCTATGCAGTGCAGTGGAGTATAGGACCCTGAGGAATAGAAGTTCTTAGAAAAAGAAGGAAAACATATTTTTAAAGGAAGATGTATTTTATTAAGGAACTCTGTCTTGAGTTACCAGTTTATTCTACTGCTGTTAAATAAATGGAAGATGTGGAAAAGTTAACTAAGAACATACCAGAAATGTCCAGGCACAAATCCATAACTGTCAATCAGATCTAATGGAGAAAGACAATGGCAAAAACCTGTTTTTTTCCCATTGTTTTATTGAGAATAATATGGAGATGTGGACGTTAACATACATGAGTGGCCACTCTATTGGGTACCTCCCGTACCATATCAAGTGGCCACTGAGTACTTGTGTGTGGTCTTCTGTTGCTGTAGCCCATCCTCTTCAAGTTCCAACAGGTTGTGCATTCCGAGATGCTCTTCTGCAAACCACTCTGTAGAGCTCATATCTTCCAGTCCAGGGAGCATCATGAACAAAGCTGGGTTGTTTTCTCTGGAGAAGCAGAGGCTGGGGAGTGATCTGATAGAAGTTTCCAAGATTATAAAAGGCATAGATAGAGTAGAGAGCCAGTATTTTTTTTACCCAGGGTGGAAATGTAAAATACCAGAGGGCATGCATTTAAGGTAAGAAGGGATAAGTTCAAAGGAGAGGTGTGGGATAAGTTGTTTTTACACAGTGTGGGGGTTGTCTGGAATACGCTTCCTGAGTGGTGGTGGAAGCAAGTATGACAAAGGCATTTAAGAGGCTTTTAGATGGGCACATTAATGAAAAGCATTGGTGAATGCAGGTTGAGACTGTATTTCTGTATGCTCATGGTCTTCTGCTACTGTACCCCATCCACTTCAAGTTTCAACATGTTGTGCATTCAGAGATGCTCATGGGTTCATTGTCTAATCATAAATCTGATGGCAGAGGGGAAGAAGCTGTTTCTGAATCACTGAGTGTGTGTCTTCAGGTTCCTGTACCTTCTCCCCGATGGTAGCAATGAGAAGAGGGCATGCCCTGGGTGATGGAGGTCCTTCATAATGATGCCACCTTCTTGAAACATCGGCTTTTGAAGATGTTATCGATGGTGGGGAGACCAGTGCCCATGGTAGAGCTGGCTAAGTTTACAATCCTCTGCAGCTTTTTCCAATCCTGTGCATTTGCTGATGATGCAGCCAGTCAGAATACACTTCATGATACATCTGTAGAAATTTGCTAACGTGTTTGGTGACGTACCAATTCTCTTCAAACTTCAAATGAAATGTAACCGTTAGCGTGCCTTCTTAGTAGTTGTATCAGTATATTGGACCCAGGATAGGTTTACAGAGAGGTTAAAGCTGCTCACCACTGCAGGCCCCTCGATGAGAACTTCTGCGTGTTTTCCCAGTTTCCCCTCTTGAAGTCCACATTCAATTCCTTGGCCTTACTGACATTGCTGTTGTGACAGTACTCGACCAGCTGATTTATCTCACTCCTGTACGTCTCCTTGTCACCATCTGAGATTCTGTCAACAGCAGAATTTATAGATTGGGGTATTTATAGATGGTGTTTACACTGTGCCTATCCATACAGTCATGGCTATAGAGCAGAAGTTCTTAACCTTTCTTTATGCCATGGACCCCTTTGGCAGTCCAATGAAGCCTATGGACCCCTTCTAAGAATAATGTATTTAAGTATATCATATAGGAGTACATAATAAACCAATTGTATTGAAATGCAGTTAATATAATGTATTCCTATGTTCTATGTTCTAAATGTACTTTGAATGTACTTTGAATTCTGAAACAATGACTCCCAATTCTAGACCCCAAATGTAGGGTCAAAGTAGGCTAATTTTAAAACATGAATTTACTGCAGAGGAACCCTACAGTTTTATGCTCACCCTCTCCCCACAAAAGCCTTAGCCTAGAATTTATGACTGAAATAATACAACTGGGGGTCTACATGTTGGGATGTAAACCTCTGAGAAATCATTTATCTCACTGGAGTTTTAATTTCTTCTGTCAGCTCAAAAGTAACTTTACTTGTGAAAGGATTGTTTGTATTAAGACAGAGAGAGAAAAAATACATTTATTTGTCCATGCAGGGGATGTTAACAACAAAGCTGACACTTATTGTTCATTTCAAATTAACCCTAAACCAGGGAGGCAATTAAGTCTCCAACTTTCTTGATGGTTTAACATCCACAGATGCATATACAGCCCAGTCCATTACAGGCAAAGCTCTCCCCACCCTTGAGTATTACCACAAGAAAGCAACCTCCATCATCAAGGACCCCCACCAGCTGGAACCTGCTCTCTTTTCACTGCTACCATCAGGTGGGAAGCTTTTGGTCCCACACCACTAGGTTCAGAAACAGTTATCAACTATCAATGATTCAATGGTTCCATTTAATATCAGAGAATGTATACAATATACAACCTGAAATTCTCACTCTTCACAGACATCAACAAAACAGAAGAAAAACCCCAAAGAATGAATGACAGGAAAATGCTCCTCCCCCTCCCCCCACACACACACACACACACACACAAGTAACAGCAAAAGGATTGACCCTCCCCCCACCTGTCTCAGCAAAAAGCATCAGCCCCCACCCACCACCCACCATGTAAGGAATAGAAAAGCTCCCAAAGAGACCATGATCTACAGTCCATCACCCCATCAGTTTGACGTGCCACAGGCTCTCTCCCTCTCTTTCCCTGATGAAGGAGAGAGAGGTATCGCTGCTGTCATAGTGAGAGGGAGCCCAACAGCTTGCTGTTTTGAAGTTACAGTTTGCAGCAACGTACACTGCTGTCTCAATGTTCTAATCTCTCGTGACACTTCATTCAGCAACACCACATGACTGGAAAATTGCAAATGTTACTACACTATTTCAGAAGGGTGGGAGGCAGCAGAAAGGAAACTATAGATCTGTTATCCTTACATCAGTGGTTGGGAAATTATTGGAATCGATTGTTAGGGATAAGATTATGGAGTACCTGGAGGCACATGACAAGATAGGCCAAAGCCAGCATGGTTTCCTGAAAGGAAAATCCTGCCTGACAAACCTACTCCAATTCTTTGAAGAAATTACAAGTAGGGTAGACAAAGGAGATGCAGTAGACATGGTGTACTTGGATTTTCAGAAGGCCTTTGACAAGGTGCCGCACATGAGGCTGCTTAGCTAGATAAGAGCCCATGGAATTACAGGGAAGTTACTAGCATGGGTTGAGCATTGGCTGATCAGCAGAAAATAGAGAGTGGGAATAAAGGGATCCTATTCTGGCTGGCTGCCGGTTACCAGTGGAGTTCCACGGGGGTGGGTTTGGGACCATTGCTTTTTACGATGTACGTCAATGATTTGGACTACAGTATTAATGGATTTGTGGCTAAATTTGCCAATGCTACAAAGATAGGTGGAGGAGCGGGTAGTGTTGTGGAAACAGAGAAGCTGCAGAGAGACTTGGATAGTTTAGGGGAATAGGCAAATGAAATACAATGTTGGAAAGAGTATGGTCATGCACTTTGGTAGAAGAAATAAACGGGCAGACTATTATTTAGATGGGGAGAGAATTCAAAATGTAGAGATGCAAAGGGACTTGGGAGTCCTTTTGCCGAATAGCCCAAAAGTTAACCTCCAGGTTGAGTCGGTTGTGAAGAAGGTGAATGCAATGTTGGCATTCATTTCTAGAGGTATAGAATATAAGAGCAGGGATGTGATGTTGAGGGTCTATAAGGCACTCGTAAGGCCACACTTAGAGTATTGTGTACAGTTTTGGCCTCCTTATGTTGGAAAGAATATACTGACAATGGAGACGGTTCAGAGAAGATTCACGAGAATGATTCCAGGAATGAAAGGGTTACCATATGAGGAACATCTGTCAGCTCTTGGACTATATTCCCTGGAGTTCAGGAGAATGAGGGGATATCTCATAGAAACGTTCTGAATATTAAAAGGCCTGAACAGATTAGGTATGGCAAAGTTAATTCCCATGGTAGGGGATTTTAGGACAAAAGGGCACGACTTCAAGATTGAAGGACATCTATTTAGAACAGAGATGCGGAGAAATTACTTTAAATAGAAGGTCGTAAATCTGTGGAATTTGTTGCTGGGGGAGCAGCTGTGGAGGCCAAGTCATTGGGTATATTTAAGATAAAGACAGATAGGTTCTTGATTAGCCAGGGCATCAAGTGGTATGGGGTGAAGGCAGGGGAGTGTGGATGACTGGAAGAATTGGATCAGCCCATGATTGAATGATGGGGCAGACTCAATGGGCCTACTTGCTGGCCTACTTCTGCTCCTATACCTTATGGTCTTATGGACACTGGCAAGGAATCTGTTCATCCACAGGGCCACACCCAGAAGACACGTCTTCCAGGCTGTTACTAGTAATATTGAAAACTACATAATGAGCCTTAGGTCCCACACCACCAGGAATCTCTCAACTACCAGGCTCCTGAACCTGCATGAATAACTTCACTCACCTCAACTGATTCCACAAACTATAGAGTAAACACAAGGAAATCTGCAGATGCTGGAAATTCAAACAACACACACAAAATGCTGGTGAAACACAGCAGGCCAGGCAGCATCTATAAGGAGAAGCACTGTCAACGTTTCGGGCTGAGACCCTTCATCCAGACTAACTGAAAGGAGAGATACTAAGAGATTTGGAAGTAGTGGGGGGAGGGGGAATTGCGAAATGATAGGAGAAGACCGGAGGGGGTGGGATGAAGCTAAGAGCTGGAAAGGTGATTGGCGAAAGTGATACAGGGCTGGAGAAGGGAAAGGATCATGGGACGGGAGGCCTCGGGAGAAAGAAAGGGGGGGGGGGAAGCACCAGAGGGAGATGGAGAACAGGCAGAGTGATGGGCAGAGAGAGAGAAAAAAAACTAAATATGTCAGGGATGGGGTAAGGGGAGGAGGTCTTCTCCTATCATTTCACATTTCCCCCTCCCCCCACTACTTTCACATCTCTTAGAATCTTTCCTTTCAGTTAGTCCTGACGAAGGGTCTCGGGCCGAAACGTCGACAGTGCTTCTCCCCATAGATGCTGCCTGGCCTGCTATGTTCCATCAGCATTTTGTGTGTGTTGTCTACAAACTACAGACTCACTTTCAAGGACTATATAGCACAGTATTATTTATTTACTTTTTTGTTATTTATACGATTTGTCTTCCTTTGCACATCAGTTGTTTGTCAGTCTTTTTGTATAAATTTTCCTATTTCTTTATTTTCCTTAAATGTTTGCAAGAATTGGATTGGCAACTCTGTGGATGACACCAAGACTGGGGGTGTAGTGGACAGTGAGGAAGGTTATCGTGGCTTGCTGAGGGATCTGGATCAGTTGGAAAAAATGGCTGAGAAATGACAGATGGAATTTAATTCAGACAAATGCGAGGTTTTGCACTTTAGTTGGACCAAACAAGGTAGGTCTTACACAGTGAGCAGTCGGGCACTGAGGAGTGTGATAGAACAGAGGGATTTGGGAATACAGGTACATAATTTATTGAAAGTGGCGTCACAGACAGATAGGATCATAAAGAAAGCCTTTGGCATATTGGCCTTCATAAATCAATGTATTGAGTACAGGAAATGGGATGTTATTTTGAAGTTGTATAATATGCTGGTGAAGCCTAATTTGCAGTATTGTGTGAAGTTTTAATCACCTACCTACAGGAAAGATGTAAATAAGGTTGAAAGAGCACAAAGAAACTTTACAAGAATGTTGCCAGGTCTGGAGGATCTGAGTTATAAGGAAGGATTGAATAGGTTAGAACTGTATTCTTTAGAAAGTAGAAGATTGAGAGGAAATTTGATAGAGGTGTATAAAGTTATGATAGGTATAGATAGGGTAAATGCAAGCAGGCTTTTTCCATTGAGGTTGGATGGCACTACAACCAGAGGTCATGGCTTAAGGGTGAAAGGTGAGAAGTTTAAGGGGAACATGAAGGAACACATCTTCACTCAGAGGGTCGTAAGAGTATGGAATGTACTGCCAGCACAAGTGGTGCATGAGAGCTTGATTTCAGATTTTTCGATAGGCACGTGAATCGTAGGGATATAGAGGGTTATGGTCCCGGTACCGGCAGGTCGAGAGACTCGTCAGTTTAAATGGTTTTGGCATGGAATAGAAGGGTCAAATGTTCTGTTTCTGTGCTTTACTTCTTTATAACTGTCTATGAATCTAAGAACGTGAATCTCAGGGTAGTATGTGGTGACATATACATACTTGGATAATAAATGTACTATGAAGGTAAATCTAGACTGGATAAAGCTGCTAGATTTCCTCATGTAATGGACATTAGGGAATCAAGCAACACACACAGGAACACAGCAGGCCAGGCAGCATCTATAGGGAGAAATGCTGTTGACGTTTCGGGCTGAGACCCTTCATCAGGACTAACTGAAAGGAAAAAGGGAATCGATGAGTTTTTTTAAAATGGCAGTCCAATGGTTATGCTAGTTTTAGTTATTAGAGCTACAGCTCAGAACAGACTCTTCTGGCCCAACAACTCACCGATTTAACACTAATCTAATGACAGGACAATTTACAATGACCAATTAACCTACCAACTGGTATTTTTCTGGAATACGGAAGGAAACCCACATAGTCGGGGGGAGAATGTACAAGCTCCTTTCAGATGGCGCCGGTGATGAACTCTGAAGTCAGCAACACCTCCACCTGCACTAGTGTCACGCTAACTGCTACACTACCATGGCACCCAAAAAAAAGAAGAAACTCAGAATAAACTGTAGGGCTTGAGCTGTGACAGTGTCTGTGGAGGGGAATCATCAGGACTGGAAAGGAAGGGGGAAGACCCAGAATAAGAAATTGGTGAGAGCAGGGGAAGGAGTACAAGCTGGGAGGTGATAGATGGAAAAGGCAAAGGACTGAAGAAGAAGGAATCTGATAGGAGAGCAAAGAGGACCATGGGGGAAAGGGAAGGAGAAGGAGCATCGGAGGGAGGTGATGGGCAGATGAGAAGAAGGGCTGAGAGGAGAATGGAAACGGGGGTGAGGGGTAGAAATTACCTGAAGTTAGGGAAGTTAATGTTCATGTTTATGCCATCAGGTTGGAGGCTGCCCTGAGGGAATATGAGGTGTTGTTTCTCCAACCCGTATGTCTTTGCAATGTGGATAGAAACTGGAGCATCTAGAGGAAACTCCTGTGGTCATGGGGAGAACTAACAACCCCCTACAGACAGCAGGGGAACTGAAGCATTACACTACAACATTACACTAACCACTAGGCTACATTGCCATCACTTACAACAATGGCCAAACCTAATCAAATGCAGGCCCTCTACTCATTGCTGCCATTAGGCAAGAAGTACCTCCTGTGTGTCCTGAATTCCTGCAGCAGATTATTGCTCCAGATTCCAGCATCCGCAACCTCTGGTGTCCCAATAAATTTTGATTCCCTTTTATATCAGAATCAGGTTTTATATCATCAGCATATATGGTGAAATTTATTGTCTTTTGCAGCAGCAGTACATTACAATAATGGAGGGAAAAAACTATCATTTACAGTAAATATACATATATAATAGTTAAATTAAATTAGTAGTGCAAAGTTTAAAACAGTCATGAGGTAGTGGTCATGGGTTTATCTTCCATTCAAAAATCTGATGGCTGAAGGGAAGAAGCTGTTTCTGAATCACTGAGTGAGTGTCTTCAGGCTCCTGTACCTCCTCCCTGATGGTACCAATGAGAAAAGGGCAGTTCCTGGCTGATGGGGGTTCTTAATGATGGACACTGCCTTTTTGATGCATCACCTTTTGAAGATGTCCTAGATACTACAAAGGCTAGTGCCCATAGTGGTGCTGACTAATTTTACAACACTCTGCTCTCAATAACTTAAAATTATTACTATGTTATTAACAAAATTACAGAGGAATATTAATGTAGTGAAGAGAGTGTTTATTACATTGAGTTTCTGCATACTGTTTAATATAACAGATCAGCCATGGAATGATCTAAGGATTCTACTTTGCTGTCGATTCTGCGGATAATTGGTGCCCATTGATGCACAATAAAATACCCAGGCCTAGTTTAAGCTTCAAAACTGACAGCTTTGTATTGAAAACGGTGCAGTCACGGTCCTTTGCATAACGCGTTGACTTTCTTTAGACGTCTCAAACATTAACATGGAACAATTTGTGGGGTGGATGTCGTATGGACGGTGCTCCCAAGAACCACACAATGTTCTTCGAAACCACAAAATGACCACACCTCACCCCACTGCCCAAGTTGGCTCCAAGTACAACTCCACCCAAAAACACTGCAAGTACAGATTTGTGACACGGTCACTTTCAAGTCGTCTCAGCTGTGCTGTTGTGGGGCTCTGCTGCTGGGAATAGTTATGATTTCACAATCAGTGTCACGTGGCAACAAGTTAATTTTGCGAAGGTTCCAGTGTTGCAATAAAGCAACAGAATTCATGCATTTCCTCCGTAACTAATGGCCCCCTAACTGATCGCAGGCATGTCATACTTCACATTGCAACATCCAATTCATGAAGAAGGACTTGGACAGATTAGAAGAATAGCCCAAGATGTGGCAGATGAGTCAGCATGGTAGCGTAGTGGTTAGCACAGCACTTTACAGTACAAGACCTTAAGACATAGGAGCAGAATCAGGTCATCTGGCCATCGAGTCTGTTCCGACATTCAATCATGGCTGATCCTTTTTTTCTCTCCCCCTGAACCTCAGTTCCTGGCCTTCTCCTCGTAACCTTTGATGCCGTATCCAATCAAGAACCTATCAATCTCTGCCTTAAATACACCCAATGACCTGGCCTCCACAGCTGCCTGTGGCAACAAATTCACCATCCTCTGGCTAAACAAATTTCTCTGCATCTCTGATTTGAAAGGGCGCCCCTCTATTCTGAGGCTGTGCCCTCTTGCCCTAGACTCTCCCACTATGGGAAACATCCTTTCCACATCTACTCTGTCTAGGCCTTTCAATAGTTGAAAGGTCTCAATGAGATCCTCTCCCACACTTCTGAATTCCAGTGAGAACAGACCCAACGCCATTAAACATTCCTAGTACGGATAACCCTTTCATTCCTGGAATCATCCTTATGAACCTCCTGTGGACCCTCACCAATGCCAGCACAACTTTTCTAAGATGAGGGACCCAAAACTGTTCACAATACTCAAGATAAGGCCTTACCAGTGCCTTATAAAGCCTCAGCATCACAACCCTGCTCTTGTATTCTAGACCTCTTGAATTGAATGCTAACATGGCATTTGCCTTCCTCACCACTGACTCAACCTGCAAGTTAACCTTCGGGGTGTTCTGCACAAGGACTCCCAAGTCCCTCTGCATTTCAGATTCCTTGAATTTTTTTCCCCGTTTAGAAAATAGTTCACACATTTATTTCTACTACCAAGGTGCATGACCATGTATTTCCCACCATTGAATTTCATTTGCCACTTTCTTGCCCATTCTCCTAATTTGTCTGTCCTTCTGCATCCTACCTGTTTCCTCAACACTACCTGCCCCTCCATCTTCAAACTTGGCAACAAAGCCATCTATTCCATCATCTAAATCATTTATGTATATACAGCATAAAAAGAAGTGGTCCCAACACTGAACCCTGTGTCACTGGCAGCCAACCAGAAAAGGATCCTTTTATTCCCACTCACTGCCTACCTATCAGCCAATGCTCTAACCATGTTAGTAACTATGGGCTCTTAACTTGGTAAGCAGTCTCATGTGTGGCACTTTGTCAAAGGCCTTCTGAAAGTCCAAATATACAACATCCACTGCATCCCCTTTATCTATCCTACTTGTAATCTCCTCAAAGAATTCCAACAGGCTCATCAGGCAGGATTTTCCATGAAGTAAACCATGCTGACTTTGTACTATCTTGTCCTGTGTCACCAAGTACTCCATCACCTCATCCTTAACAATTGACTCCAACATCTTCCCAACCGCTGAGGTCAGGCTAACTGGTCTATAATTTACTTTCTGCTTCTTTCCTCCTTTCTTAAAGAGTGGAGTAACATTTGCAATTTTCCAGTCCTCTGTCCAATGATTTTTGAAAGATCATTTGTAATGCCACTTCTAACACTACCTCTTTCAGAACCCCAGGGTGCAGTTCCTCTAGTCCAGGTGACTTACGTACATTTAGGTCTTTCAGCTTTTTTGAACACCTCCTCTCTTGTAACAGTAACTGCACCCACTTCTCTTCCTTCATACACTGCAACATTAGCCATACTGCTAGTGTCTTCCACAGTGAAGACTGTCACATTAGCCATCTCCTTGTCCCCTGTTATTATTTCTCCTGCCTCACTTTCTAGCAGTCCTATATCCAATCTCATCTTTCTTTTATTTTTAACATACTTGAAAAAAATTTTTTACTTTGATATTATTTGCTAGTTTGCCATCATATTTTATCTTTTTCCTTCTAATGATTTTTAGTTGCTCTCTGTAGGTTTTTTAAAACTTCCCAATCCTCTATCTTCTCACTAATTTTTGCTTTGTTGTATGCCCTTCTTTTTGCTTTTACAATAGCTTTGACTTCCCTTGTCAGCCATAGTTGTACTATTTTACCATTTAAGTATTTCTTCATTTTTTGGAATACACATGTCCTGCACCTTCCTCATTTTCTGCAGAAATGCACGCCATTGCTGCTCTGCTGACATCCCTGCCAGCAGCTCCTTCCAATTTACTCTGGCCAGCTCCTCTCTCATACCACTGTAATTTTCCTTACTCCACTGAAATACTGCTACGTCAGACCTTACTTTCTCCCTATCAGATTTCAAGTTGAACTCAATCATATTGTGAGCACTGCCTCCTAAGGGTTCTTTTACCATAAGCTCTCTAATCACCTCTGGTACATTACATAACATCCAATCCAGTATAGCTGATCCCCAGTAGGCTAAATGAATAACTGCTCTAAAAAGCTATCTCTTAGGCTCTTAAGCTATCTCAACAAATTCACTCTCTTGAGATCCATTACCAACCTGATTTTCCCAATTGAACTGCATGTTAAAATCTCCCATGACTACAAGTGACCCAAGTTGCCTGTACCAGGTGGGGTTTCCTTCCACAGTTACCAGTTGGTAGGTTAATTGGTCATTCTCAATTGTCCCGTCATTATACTAGGATTGCAAGGATTAAATCGGGAGGGGGGGAGTGGAGAGTTGCTGGGCGGCATAGCTTAAAGGGTCGGGAGGGCTTGATCTGTGCTGTATCTTAATCAATCAATCAATCAATCAATCAATCAATAAATACAATTAATTATAAGAGTGGGCAAAGAACTGGCAGATGAAATGCAATGTAGGAAAGTGTATGTTAGGGAAATGTATGTTCATGTATTTTGGTAGAAGGAACAAAGACAAAGACTATTATTCTAGGAATAGAGACATAGTTTCTTGATTAGTCAGGATTTCAAAGGTTGCAGGAAGAAGGCAGGAGAATGGAGCCGAGATGGAATAAAATCAGCCGTGATGGAATAGCAGAACAGATCTGATGAGCTGAATGACCTGATTCTGGTCCAATGTCTTATGGTCTGAAGGTGTTCTCGATATCTGATGGGGAAACTTGGACCCCTCAGGAAGGAATTGCACCCAGATGGAGGGCTAACAAACAAGACAATTAGTTTGCACTTGCAATACCCAAATTGGCCAGAATCTATGGATCACTGCTGAAGTCTGGGCAATAAGCAAAATATTATCCATTACCAAACTTGTACATTTAAGCCTCTTGCTCTAACTTCTCATCTTTTTCCAGTCCTGATGAAGGATCTCGACCTGAAACACAGACTGACTGTACTCTTTTCCTATAGACACTGCCCGGCCTGCTGAGCTCCTCCAGCATTTTATGTGTGTTGCTTGGATTAACAGCTTCTGCATTCTTTCTCTTGTTTACTGCAGCCTTCTGGGCTGCTGTGCTTCTCTGATCTCTTTTCCTGTGCATTCCAGATTTTAATTGTTTATATAGTATTTTTACATAAATTGTGTTGCATTTCTTTATGTTCCTGTAAATGCCTGCAAGAAAAATCAATCATTCTAGTTAGCCCCCTCCCACCGCTCTCTATTTAGTACCCCATTACTGCACTGTAAACACTGTTTATAATGAAGTTTACATTGAAAATACATGATGGTATTTATGTATTCATGCACATATTTCTACATTTATATCTCTATTTTAACATCTAACTTTATTTTTTATATCATTGTTGAATGTTGGTGTTCTTTGTTGCATGTCACATCCTGACCAATGCAACACAACAAATCCTTAAAGCATGTAAATGAAGAGTAATGCACAGAAGGTGCTGGAGGAACTCAGCAGGCCAGGCAGCATTGATGGAAAGAATGAGCAGTCAGTGTTTCTGGCCCTTTCATCGGGATATGTAAATGTATATGGCGAATAAAGTTAATCCTTGATCCTTGAAAGTGAATCTCAGGGTAGTCCATGGTAACATACAGATACTTTGATCATGAATTTACTTTTTTTTTGATCGAATTATTTTTTATTAACAAAGAAAAATAGCAGAGCATATGTTATAATACAACCAACCATTTTATACCAGTTACAAAAGGAACCCCCCCCCACCCCTCAGTAAACAAGAACAAATAGAACTAGCCAGATCAGTCAGAGACAGATACAAAGGCCTAGTGTACCTATAAAGATAGAGCACCTTACACATTCAAATAATTTTTTCAGCCATATTTTTAACAAAACTTAAAAAAGGCTGCCAAATGGTGTTAAATCTCGCAGACTGCTCCCTGACTGAATAGCGGATCTTCTCTAATTTTATAAAGTACATGATATCTTTGATCCAATGTCCATATGTTGGAGGGGAAGAGTCTTTCCATTTGCGCAAAATGAGCCTTCTGGCAAGAAATGAACCAAAATTGATGAGATCGGTTTGGAATTTGCTGAGTTTAATATTCTGAGAAGGCATTCCAAATAGTGCTATTGACCAAGATGGCTTAATTAATTGTCAAAAGACTTTTGAAAAAGTTTCAAAAATCAAACCCTAAAAATTTACTGATTTTGGACATGACCAAAACATATGGCAGAGTGTAGCCAGGAATTGTTTACATGTGCCACACATTGGGTCCAAGATCTTTATTAACCTTAGCCATCTAACTTTAGACCAATGACAACGGTGCACAATTTTAAACTGAAAAATAACATGACTAAGATGAATAACATGTCACAGAAGATGAATAAATTCTATGAATTGTTTTTGCCATATGTCACCTGGAATTTTTTCCTCAATATCCTCTTCCCATTTATGTTTTAATAAATCTAAATTCTCTGGATTATCTACATTAAGTAGCTCATAGATTTTGCTTACAGATCGTTTCACATCAAATTTGCACTTAAGGACTGAATCTAAGAGCAATGAAGGGGGGCAGTAAGGAAAGATAAGAGGCCATAAAGCTTCTGAGTTGTAAATATCTATGGAAGTGTGTCCTAGGGATATCAAATTTCTTAACTAGCTGTTCAAAAGAGGCAAAATTGCTGTCAATGTAGAGATTATCCAACAAAGTGATACCATGTTTAGACCAAATATCACACGCTACATCCATTATTGCTGGGGTGAACATGTAATTTTTTTGCTACTGGTGCAGTGAGTGAGAGGTTATTAAGTGCAAAATAACATCTAAATTGGAACTAAATTTTAATGGAGTACTTACAACTGGATTCAGTGTGAAACTAGATACAGGTTGTGACAGTTGTAGTCTAGCATTGTAAGGATGTCTTTTCCATAATCACCCAGCTAGGAGCAGCAATATCATCTCTTGTCCGATATATAAAATTGCTCTTATGTTAGCTGACCAGTAGTAATATAGAAAATTTGGAAGTGCCAAATCACCGCCCCCCCACCCACCCCATCTTACGAAGCCTCTGTAGTATTTTTTCCTTTACTCTGGGCTGTTTAATATTCCAAATAAAACTTGAAATTTGACTATTTAGGTTATTGAAGAAAGTCTGTTAGAAAAATTAAAAGGTTTTGGAACATGTGTAAGAATCTGGGCAGGACAGTCATTTTAATTCTATTAATCCTCCCGCTAAGGGAAAGAGATAAAGAATTCCAATGTTCAAATTCCTGTTTAAGATTGGAAAGGAGATGTTGATAGTTGGCTTTATAAAGGTCCTTGTAATTATGTGTTACCCAGACCCCCAAGAATTTAAATTTCCTATAGCTTATTCTAAAGGGGGTCACAGAAAAAGAAATGTCCAAACATGTGGTCCCAATTGGCATTAGCTTACTCTTTTGAAAGTTAACTTTATAACCAGATATTTGACTGAATTTAGTGAGCAATATTGATAGATTTGGGAAACTTTGAGTTAGATTTGAGATATACAATAGCATACCATCAGCGTACAGTGACACTCTATGTTCCAAAGCTCCCCTCTGGATGCCTTTGATACTAACTGCAAAACGCAGCAAAAAGGGCATCCCTGTCTTGTGCCACGTTGCAGTTCAAAAATCTCTGGGGTACTAGATGCAGAGGAATCATATAGTATACTGTATTTAGAAGATGTCCTAAATTTTAAAAAGAGTACCAATTTCTGATAAAAACCGTTTGATCGGGTGAGATAATTAATGGTAGAATCTTCTCGATTTGGTGTGTCAGGACTTTTGCAAGGATTTTGGGATCTGTATTTAAAAGGGAGATTGGTCGGTATGAACTACATTCAAGGGGATCTTTACCCTTTTTCAAAATTAATGAAGTAACTGCTTGACTCATTGTGGGAGGTAGGGAGTGGGATAAAAAAAAACTCTTCAAAAACAGATAATAATAATGGGGAAAGTTGAGTGGAAAACTTTTTTTTAATTCAGAAGGATATCGATCTGGGACTGGAGATTTTCCACTCTTCATGGGCCTAATTGCTGAGTCTGTTTTCAGAGTCCCGATTGTCCTCTCCAGATCAGCAGCTCATGCAGATGCTTAGCTTTTTAAAGAAATCATCCAGATCTGATGGGGTGGTGGATGAATCTGAGGAGTGCAGTGATTGGTAGAAGTTATGGACCATGAGTTAATTTCTACATTATCTGTTTTATGCCCTGTGCATCCCTTATATCATGTATACCATGACTAGCCGTTTTCTGACGCAGTTGATGGGCTAGCAGCCTCCCCGCTTTTTCTCACATTGCAACTTGGAGATAAAATATTCAGCTTCATGAGTTGTTAATAGATTGTGTTCGGTCTGAAGTAATAAAGACTGTTTGAGCAAAGCCGATGAGGGCGCTTGTCTTTGGAAGAGGTCTAATTCCAGTTTCTGATCTGTCAGTTGTTTAGTACGTTCAGTCCTTATTTTTCGCCCATGCTGCGCAGAATGAGATTATCTGGCCTCTTAAATATGTCTCCCACACAATTGATGGAGACATCCCTGGTGTTTGATTAATTCTCAGAAAATATTCTATTTCGGAATAACTATACTTCACAAAACACTCATCTGAAAGGAGAGTTGGATTTAGCCTCCTAGGACGGTAACGCGGTTGTTTAGTAGGAATACGTAATATTAAAGTCAGCGGACTATGATCGGATCTAACTATGGCTTCATAATCACATTCTGTTACAGAAGAGAGAAAACTGGTGTCCATAAAAAATGATCTATACGCGAATAGGACCCGTGTACTGAGGAGAAAAAAGAGTAACTCCGAGAGGCAAGGTTACAAAACCGCCATACATCAGTCCCTCCGTATGTTTTAAGAAAATGTCTGATAGACTGTGCTGACCTAGAGATAGGGACAGTCCTCGCCGCACTGCGGTCCAAAATTGGAGAGAGGACATAATTAAAATGCCCTCCGAGGGTGAGATTATGTGTTACCATGTTTGGCAACTTGGAGAAGAAATCACTAGAAAATATAATGGTCATCCCAATTCGGTGCATTAACGTTGGCAAAAATAACGGGCAGCCCATATAGCCGTCCAGTTACAATTAAAAACTGTCCAGCTGGATCAGATTCAACACTCGTTGCCACGAACTGCGTATTTTTATTAGATCTGCTCCTCTGGCCTTTGGATTAAAATTAGACTGAAGTACTTGGCCGACCCATCCCCCTCTTAGTCGACAATGCTCAGAGATATGCAAGTGGGTCTCCTGTAGGAATGCTATAGGTGTTTCAAATGAGTAAATACCTTTTTATGTTTTACAGGGTGATTAAGAGATTTAACATCCCAACTCACTAATTTAACAGAACAACCGTTTGTCTGAGATGAAATATTATTATTGACCATATGGAACTGAAGTAGAATATCACATAGGTATCTCCCAATATACGATAGGCCTAAATATTAAATAAAAAGAAATAGTCTGGTAATTCCCTACCCTCGTCACCTATACAAACACACACTCACTTACAGCTGGTATTATGAATTTGCTAATTAACGAGAGATGGATCCAATTTGGTTTAAGCATATTGAAGGATTCAAAATGAAAGATTTCCCCCCCCCCCAATAAAAGCTTTAACATCTCAACAACAGTGACCACAAAGAAAACATATTTCCACGTCAAAAGACTAGGATAATCATAAGACTTTTCCCGGGCACTGCAGAAAGTTATCGATTCTGCAACTGTTTATGAACAGCCCACCGGAGTCCCACATGTGAAAACTGGTCCGTGATCATGTTCTGTGTTTTGCTGCCGTGACGATATGCTCTGTTACGTAGGCCATGGCTTCCTCCGTCCCGTTGTGTGTAATGCCGAAGTCGAGCAGGGAACAGTATACCCCTATCGGATATTCGGCTGGTCACGCAGCAGTTTCCCGACGTCCGTGACCTCAGCTCGAGCTTTGGCGACCCTCGTGGTGTCTGGAAAAAACGTAGTTAAACGGAGCCTGGTTCCGAGCTCGACGAAGAACATCGACACAGTCCTGATAATAATGTAGTTTAACTCCAATTGCACCGCTGTTTTTTTGGTGTGAGACTCCGATGCGAGCGGTCGATGAGAATGTTTTTGTCCAGTTTAAGCACCTCTGTCAGTAATTTAGAAATGGATTACGCGGAACTTGACCCGAGCCCTTCAGCGACTCCCAAAATACGGATATCGCACCTCGGCATTCTTCCCTCCAAGTCTTCACATTTATCACTTAAGTCCTTCAGCTCCGACTTCAGGGCGTTTACGATGGTTTGAAACGATACCATTTCATCTGACCACGGTGATATGCCGTCTTCCATGTCTTTAACATTAGCCTCTAGTCTACATGGTCAATCTCAACTTGGGTTCGTGCCGCGTTGTTTGCTAGCTCGGTTCTTATTACCCGCAACTCGTTTTTCAGGTAGTTTAAAATTTCGGCTAGGGCGTTTTTCAACTCTACGCTTGTCACCGCAGAGGTGTCCGTTTTTAGCCCAGAGAGGAGCTGAATCTTCAGGTCTTCCGTGTCCATTTCGCCTGAGTTCTTGCGGAGAAGGGTACTTGCGCGGTGGCGGTCAGCACTTAAACTCTGCGCCGGGGAGTCGGTCGTCTTGGTGTTAGTGGGCTCAGTGTATTTATATTTTGAAGCTTAGACGCCAGAGAACAAAGTAACTCTTGCTTTTTGTACTTAGACGACTTAATTACTTTGATAAGATTTGAAAGAAAGCGCTATTCTAAATATACAATAAAGTAAAGGTTAGGCAGGAGCCCAGCCAAACACGTCTTACTCCACTGCTTGCTCACGTGGTCCCCCGTCATAAATTTACTTTGACTTGAATTCTACTTTCTCCATTGTTTATAGGTTGTTTAAAATGCATATTCCCTCACCTTCTCAAATTTCTACAGATGTACTGAGAGCATTATAACTGGTTGCATCGCCGTCTGGTATGGAATCAATTGCACAGGATGGGAAAAAGTTGTTGAGTCAGCCAGCTCCATCATGAGCACAACCCTCCCCAGCACTAAGGACACCTTCATAGGGCGATGCTTCAAAGGGTGGCATTTTTCCATTAAGGACCCTCATCACCCAGGACATGCCCTCTTTTCGTTGTTACAAAACAACAAATTTCATGACATTTGCTGGTGATATTAAAGGTGATTCCGATTCTGAGCATACTCGGCCCTCTTTAAGATACTGCTTAAATCCAACCTCTTTTACCAAGCTTTGGTACAATCTGAATACAGTATCTCCATCTAACTATGTTGTTTAGTAATGCTCGTGAAGTGCTATGGACATCAACATGGGTGATGCCAACAGGCTCAATAAACTGATTAGAAAGGCTGGCTCTGTTATAGGAGTCAAACTGGACACACCGGAGGCTGTGGTAGAACAAAAAACACTATAGAAAATCCTGGCAATTGTGGACAATGTTTCTCACCCTCTGCGTACTACCTTGGCTGAACAGAGGAACACTTTTATAGACCAAGACAACTGCACTGCTCCAAAGAGTGCTATATGAGGTAATATGATCAGGGACCTCGAGGTAAAAGAACCATTAGGAGGTAGTGACCATAAAATGATATGTTTTAACCTACAATTTGAGAAGGAGAAGGGAAAATTGGACGTGTCAGTATTACAGTTGAACAAAGGGAACTATGGAGCTATGAGGGAGGAGCTGGCCAAAGTTCAATGGAACAATACCCTAGCAGGGAAGACAGTGGAACAACAATGGCAGGTATTTCTGGGAATAATGCAGAAGGTGCAGGATCGGTTCATTCCAAAGAGGAAGAAAGATCCCAAGGGGAATAAGGGGTGGCCTTGGCTGACGAGGGAAGTAAAGGGCAGTATAAAAATAAAAGAGAAGTATAACATAGCAAAGATGAGCAGGAAACTGGAGGACTGGGAAGCTTTTAAAGAGCAACAGAAGATAACAAAAAAGGCAATACACCAAGAAAAAATGAGGTACGAAGGTAAACTGGCCAAGAATATAAAGGAGAATAGTAAAAGCTTCTTTAGGTATGTGAATAGCAAAAAAAATAGTTAAGACCAAAATTGGACCATTGAAGACAGAAACGGGTGAATTTATTATGGGGAACAAGGAAATGGCAGATGAGTTGAACAGGTACTTTGGATCTGTCTTCACTAGGGAAGACACAAACAATTTCCGAGATGTAATAGTGGCCAAAGGAACTAGGGTAAAGGATGAACTGAAGGAAATTTATATTCGGCAAGAAATGGTGTTGGATAGACTGTTGAGTCTGAAGGCTGATAAGTCCCCAGGACCTGATGGTCTGCATCCCAGGGTACTTAAAGAGGTGGCTCTAGAAATCGTGGATGCATTGGTAAACATTTTCCAATGTTCTATAGATTCAGGAAAAGTTCCTGCTGATTGGAGGGTGGCTATTGTTGTCCCACTTTTCAAGAAAGGAGGGAGAGAGAAAACAGGGAATTATAGACCGGTTAGCCTGACGTCAGTGGTGGAAAAGATGCTGGATTCAATTATAAAAGAGGAAATTATGACATTTGGATAGCAGTAGAAGGATTAGTCCGAGTCAGCATGGATTTATGAAGGGAAAATCATGCTTGACTAATCTTCTGGAGTTTTTTGAGGATGTAACTATGAAAATGGATAAGGGAGATCCAGTGAATGTAGTGTACCTGGACTTCCAGAAAGCTTTTGATAAAGTCCCACATAGGAGATTAGTGGGCAAAATTAAGGCACATGGTATTGGGGGCAAAGTACTGATGTGGACTGAAAATTGGCTGGCTGACAGGAAACAAAGAGTAGCGATTAACGGGTCCCTTTCGGAATGGCAGGCTGCAAGGTTCAGTGCTGGGACTGCAGCTGTTTACAATATACATTAATGATTTAGATGACGGGATTAAAAGTAACATTAGCAAATTTGCTGATGACACAAAGCTGGGTGGCAGTGTGAAATGTCAGGAGGATGTTATGAGAATGCAGGGTGACTTGGACAGGCTGGGTGAGTGGGCAAACGTATGGCAGATGCAGTTTAATGTGGATAAATGTGAGGTTATCCACTTTGGTGGCAAGAACAGGAAGGCAGATCTAAATGGAGTCAAGTTAGGAAAAGGGGAAGTACAACGAGATCTAGGTGTTCTTGTACATCAGTCAATGAAAGCAAGCATGCAGGTACAGCAGGCAGTGAAGGAAGCTAATGGCATGCTGGCCTTTATAACAAGAGGCATTGAGTATAGGAGTAAAGAAGTCCTTCTGCAGCTGTACAGGGCCCTGGTGAGACCCCACCTGGAGTATTGTGTGCAGTTTTGGTCTCCAAATTTGAGGAAGGACATTCTTGCTATTGAGGGAGTGCAGCGTAGGTTCACAAGGTTAATTCCCGGAATGGCGGGACTGTCATATGTTGAAAGATGGGAGCTACTGGGCTTGTATTCACTGGAATTTAGAAGGATGAGAGGGGATCTGATTGAGACATATAAGATTATTAAGGGATTGGACACACTGGAGGCAGGAAGCATGTTCCTGCTGATGGGTGAGTTCAGAACTAGAGGCCACAGTTTAAGAATAAGGGGTAGGCCATTTAGAACAGAGATGCGGAAAAACATTTTCACCCAGAGAGTGGAATATGTGGAATGGTCTGCCTCAGAAGGCAGTGGAGGCCAAGTCTCTGGATGCACTCAAGAGAGAGTTAGATAGAGCTCTTATAGATAGTGGGGTCAAGGGATATGAGGAGAGAGCAGGTAAGGGGTACTGATTGTGGATGATCAGCCATGATCACAGTGAATGGCAGTGCTGGCTAGAAGGGCCGAAGGACCTACTCCTGCACCTACTGTCTATTGTCTATTGTCTAATTCTTACTCTCGGCCATTGGGCTCTATAGTGAGCCAACCTATATAGCCGGGGAAGTGATGACCTCCCTCCTGTTAGACTATTTGTGGTAACTTTTTCTTTATTCTTTCTTATTTTTCTTCTAGTATTTGTATATCTGTGCACTTGTGATGCTACTGTGACACTGTAATTTCCTTTGGGATCAATGAAGTTTCTATCTATCTATCTATTTTATTATGCAATGGCATGGCGCAAAAGGAAGTCATACACACACGATTCTACGGATGCTGGAAATCGAGAGTAACACACACAAAGTGCTGGAGGAAATCAGAGGTCAGGCAGCATCTACAGAGAGGAATAAACAGTCAGTGTTTCAGGCTGATACCCTTCATCAGGAGTGGAAAGGAAGGGAGAAGCCTCCCTTCCTTTCCATAGTTGCTGCCTGACCTGCTGAGGTCCTCCGGCATTTTGAGCGTGTGTGTTAATAAAGGAAGTTGTTGTCAATTACATTTCAACTGTAATTGTTGTTCTGACCGAAGTGAAAAATAGCAGACATCCTTGCCTGAAGCCATGGCATTTACACTCTCACAAACACAATACACACACATACACAACACACTCACAGAGACACAAACACAAACGCATTCACACATAAATATATACACACACACACACACACACACACACACAACACTCACATATACACACACATAAACACACACACAAACACTCACACACACACACACACACAACACTCACATATACACACATAAACACACACACACAAACACTCGCACACACTCACACACACACAACACACTCACATATACACACACACACAAACACTCGCACACACTCACACACACACACACACAAACACTCGCACACACGAACACACACACACAACGTTGTTGAAGGATGCGGTACTTGTCAAGGCAGGGAAGCCCTCTAGCCCTCTCAGTTCTCGCAGCAGAGCAACTGAATATCTTATGGGACTGAAGCATTTGAAAATACATCGTTTATTGCCTCGTTAAGTGCATGTCATATTAGATAACAGTTTACTCAGTTTTGCAGTGAAAAGTGGCTACACAGTAGGCTAAAATATTTTTTATATTATATCCTGGATATGGGAACTAGCCCCTCGTCGTTTTGCAGATACTTTTATAAATACCTTTCACGTTCCTATTTTGCGATATTCGGGGATCTTTATTTACTCGGGATGGAACATTGCTTACTGAATAGGGCAATGATTCTGGGCGGTTACAGGAACCGCTGAAGTTCCCGAATGCTCAATTAGTCGGAGCGAACACACATCGCTGTTACGTGAAATGAATGTAGATGCTGGAAATCCAGAAGAACACACACTAAATGCTGGAGGAACTCAGCAGACCAGGCAGAATCTATGGAAGTGAATAAGGAGTCGACGTTTCGGGCCGAGACCCTTCATTAGGAAAGAAATAACACCGTATTTTGTCGTCTGTTAGGCGCACGCATTAGGGTAGCGGGCAGAATTGTTTTTCGATAACCGCACATTCTTACCTTTATCCTTCGGCTGAGAATGCCGCAGATTTGTTTGCCTCCCAAAACCTTGGAATTAAACACGTTTATCTATGACAGAGCTAAGAAAGCAAACATCACGGGTTCACACTTGTCAATTTATTTCTGGTCAAAGGCCGCCCGTGCTCTAATACGCAAACCCAATACACATACCGGCCCAATTTTCAAAGTTTAGAACGATAATCGATTTTACTCCGTCTCTCTACAAAGAAAACTTCTAATATAATGTTCGTGAAAAGAATTAAGGCGATAGTAAATTTCTGAAGTATTTTACCCATAATCCAGTATTGTTATTTCATATGTGTAGGAAAAGTGTACACTTTTATAAAGACATTCAAGTTTATTGTCATCTGACAACTGAACGAAGCAAAGTTCCTCCAGACCACAGTGCACTCTCACGACATGTATCATTCAGAGCACATAAACCAAAATATTACCACAAATATGTTAGTAAAAATAATGACATTTATTCCAATTAAATTCACATTCTTGCAAGCTCTTGGAAAAAATACACTTAAATAAATATATGCTACTTCCCTTAAAAGCGAGTCGCTGTTAAACTGTTGTTTGTTCAGACCCAGATCGATTGGAGGTTGCTTGAATAGATTCACCTACCCGTTCAGACCGTTTCGCTGTTCAGTGGATGTTGCCTCTTGGGTTCTGCAAATGTACAGCCCAGGTTTTCTGAGGAAAATTTAAACAAACACTTTTATTTCGTTTCACTCACCCCTCCCCTTTCAAAATAACCTGAAGAGAGTTTAATACTTCCTTTCTTCCCACCCCTCCTCGCGTTCCCGGCCAGCGGAGTGGTGATGTTGGGAAAGGGGTGGGAATGGAGGGTAGCGAGCTGCCAAGGGTGGCAGGACTCTAGCTGACAAGCATTTGGGATCCGCGCGTCAACGCTCAAGTAGGGCTGTATTTAAAAACAAGCCAAGCGCGGAAAAGCGAGGTGTGTGCATGTCATTCCCAACCGGTTCACAGCATTAAAATATCGGCGTCAAAGATAATCGGAGATATTTTAAAAGTAAAGATAACGGAGGTCTTGTTAACGTTAAAAAAGATAATCAGAGATTGATTTAAAGTAAAGATAATCGGAGCTATTTTAAAAGTAAAAAAATGGGAGATCTTTGTTGTGATCATTTTAAAAATCAGGGATTTTCTTTTGAAGTAAAAACTTACAAATAATGATAGGGAAAACATTTTAAAAAGGAAGTATGACAAAGGAATTGTGATATCCTGTTTATTTTCTCCATATTCGTTTTTAAACGAATGTAGATGGTGCAGGCTTGGCCGTTGTGCCTAGGTGGTTTCAATGTTATTTTAACAATTCGTGTGCAAGAGAGAGAGAGGCAGTTACTACTAAATTTGCATATTTAATCTCAGGATTGCAGTAAAGTGTATTTCTTTTCCATGCAGTAATCAGTTGGGGGTTATTCCAGGATCCTGGTTCTCTCCGACTTTAAAAGATGTACCTTGTCAATTCAGCTGGGTTCCTCATTCTATATAAACACGATGCTAATTGTCTTGAATAACGCGCTTAATTGAATGTATCAAAGCCGCACATTTTGATGTGATAGTGGGACAAAAGTTCGTAATGTACCATCATTTGTTACACTCGAGAAGTAGTAAATCGAAATATTTTAAAACGCAGCTCAGATGCAATGCTAGAAAGCATTTTTTGTATTAAAATTGTTTGAATTCGGAATTTACAATCACTATGTATGCAGAGCGACGAGTACGTAACAAAAAATCTCGGGGGCATTCGCAAGTTATTTGGAACATCTCTCGTAAATATTTGAATCTGAATCACCAGCATGTGACGTGAAATCTGTCAATTTAGCAGCAGCAGAGAGAGCAATACATAATCCAGCAGAGAGAGAGAAATAATAAATAAACAAGTAAATCAGTTACGTATATTGAATAGATTATTTAAAATGTGCAAAAACAGAAATACTGTATATTAAAAAAAAGTGAGGTGGTGTCCAAAGCTTCAATATTCATTTAGGAATCGGATGGCAGAGGGGAAGAAGCTGTTCCTGAATGGCTGAGTGTGTGCCTTCAGGCTTCTGTACCTCCTACCTGATGGTAACGGTGAGAAAAGGGCATGCCCTGGGTGCTGGGGGTCCTTAATAATGGACGCTGCCTTTCTGAGACACCGCTCCCTGAAGATTACTGATCAATTACTGTAAGGGACGCAGAGTCAGTTAACACTTTTAAACACCAGCTCAAAACCTATTCATTCAACCTGGCTTTCGCTAAATTCTTTTTGTCTTTTATTTTCATGTTTATTTTTTATTTTTTAATTTTATTTTCATCGTTGCACTTTATCCCACTGTAAAGCAACTTGAGCTACATCCTCTGTATGAAAGTTATCTACAAGTAAATTATTATTATTATTATTATTATTATTATTATAAGAGATCACAGCGCATGCAGACCTTAAATTAGATCGTAACGACGAGAGCATTAGTTGTTTTACACTTATCAGAAAATATTTTAATATATTTTCTGGATTAGGGAGCATGCCCTATGAGAACAGGTTGAGTGAACTTGGCCTTTTCTCCTTGGAGCGGCGGAGGATGCGGGGTGACCTGATAGAGGAGTATAAGATGATGAGAGGCATTGATCGTGTGGGTAGTCAGAGGCTTTTCCCCGGGGCTGAAATGGCTAACACGATTGGGCACAGTTTTAAGGTGCTTGGGAATAGGTACAGAGGAGATATCAGGGGTAAGATTTTACGCAGAAGGTGATGAGTGCGTGGAATGGGCTGTCAGCAACAGTGGTGGAGATGGATACGATAGGGTTTTTTAAGAGACTCCTGGATAGGTACGTGGAGCTTAGAAAAATAGAGGTCTATGGTTAACCCTGGGTAATTTCTAAAGTAAGTACATGTTCGGCACAGCATCGTGGGCTGTAGGTTTTTTTCTATGCTTCTATATTTCTTATTATAATTTATGTATATTTTAAGTATTGCACTGCTGCCATTTCACGACATCTATCAGTGATATTTAACCTGATTCTGATTTTATTTCTGATATCAATCAGGGTTAATATCACAATAAATAAAGAAATAAATAAAATTACTGGTCGCTTTCCTTTGCAAACAAAAACCCGGTAAACAATAAGCAAAATCTAAAAAGAATTTTAAAGACGTCTCCGAATTTAATTGCTTGTTAGAACAGCTGGCCTGTTTCTCGTCTCGTCATTTAAAAACTTAGATTTTTCTCTCTCATTGCACCGTCCCTTGCTGGGAACATTTTTTTTCTGTGTATTTTATTTATATTTATACATTCTACGTACGTACGAAGCGGGTAATTATAGAGCTAAATATTTATAGTCTTAATAACGTTGCTGTATCAATAAAATATTTTAGAATAACATTATATAATTTGAAAGTTTCGTTATGTTTCATTTGACATCCCACGTGAGTGTCAGAATATCCGTGTTTATTTAATCGGAATATCATGCACGGCGAATTTGATCTCAACAAACAACCCTAAACACACAGGTATCCTCCGCCGATTTCTATGTCTCAATCGCTGCTATACACAAAAACTGCTGATTTAAAACACGTTGGAAGTAATTTCAGAGAAACTTACATTTGGCACAGTCTCAAAACAAAGATTAGTTAATCCTTTTGATATAACTTGAAAGAATAGATCGGAAAACTGCGTTAGATAGTTTTCAAATGGTCTTTGCTGAAATCAGAAGTCTTGCTGACGCTCATCAACTTGTCTTTCATCTTCAACTACATTTGTTTGAAAATATATTTACCCATCTTTGGGACAGTATTGAATGCCCTGAGAGTCCGTGATAATTTTAAAGACTGAGTTTAAAGTTCAAAGTTTGAAGTAAATGTATTATCAAATAGATATATGTCGCCATATACAGTACAGCCCTGAGGTTTGTTTCCTTGTGGGTATTCACAGTTCACAACAAAAAGAAAAAAACCAGCCTGCAAGAGGCAACAAGCTGAGCAAATAGGAAAGAAACCCAAAATAATAATAGATAAATAAGCATATCAAGAAGAGTCCTTGAAATTGAGTCCATAGGTTGTGGGAACAGTCCAGTGAAGGGCGAGTGAAGTTGAGTGAAATTATCCTTTCTGATTCAAGAGCCTGATGGTTGAGGAGTAATAACTGTTCCTGAACCTGCTGGGGTGAGTCCTGAGGCTCTTGGACCTTCTCCCTGATGGCAGCAGCATTGCCTGGAATGTGAGGGTCCCTGATGGTTTGGTTGCAAAACTGATGTTTAAGGTTGCAATTTAAATCCAGCAAACAGTGCAGATGACCGATAGGAGAGAAAGGGAGAAAATCTTTATAGGGTGAAATTTATAATTTTCTGTCAGGCACCTTACATACAGACACTCTTGTGCCTAGCATCACTTTATGGACATAAAATCAATCTATGCATATAAACTATCTAATGTACTTATATTTATTGTGTTTTTCTATTATTGTATTCTTTATCTTAATTTTTTTTGGTGTTGCATCAGATCTGGAGTAGCAATTATTTAATTCTCCTTTACATTTATATACTGGAAATGATGTTAAACAAACTTGAAGAATTGCATTTTTATTTAAATTAATGATAAGCGATATTTTTCATTTTGAAAGACAAAACTATGGTTATACTAGTAATGGATTAACACTTGATATCATAGCAAAGCCATTCCACCCACCAGTAAAATGTGCTGATAGTTATCATTCTCAGCTATAAGGCACCATGGTAGTGTATTGGTTAGTGCGACACTATTATAGCTCAGGGTGTTTTAGAGTTCAGAGTTCAATTCCGGCGCCGTCTGTAAGGAGCTTGTACATTCTCCCTGTGACCAGATGGGCTTCCTCAGGGTGTTTCGGTTTCTTCCCATGTCCAAATACATACCAGTTAGTAGGTTGATGGATCATTGTAAACTGTCCTGTTATTAGGCTAGGGTTAAGCAAGTGGTTTGCTGGGCCTGTTCCATGCTGTATATCAAAACAAATGTATAAAATAAAAAAGTTTATACTTAAAAATGAAACTCAACTTATACTCAAAAATGAAAAAGCAATGTGAAAACTGTCTTAATTTTAAATGTGAAAACTGTCTTAATTTTAATACTAATTTCAGATTAGTATTCATGGTAAATTGTTATTGTAATGTGAGATTATTGTACGTGTAGAAATATTATTCCTTCAGATGTGATATTTATACACTCAGTTATAGTGCTGTGTTTGTTACATTCACTGAAATGTGAAAAGTAGAATTTGACATGTTTAATGTGATAATGGTGTTCAGTAACATACTGTAACATATAACAGGGCAACATACTGTAGCTCCTTCATATACATCATATTGTTAATTCAATATCAGTGTTCACTGGTATGTATTGTCCAATCTTCTTTGCACACATTGAAAAGTGTAATATGTATGCTGTAGTATTTACGGCACAAATTGTAAAACATAATTTACCAACTGTTTTATTCCACACACTATCAGTATCCAGTGAATTCTGGAATGTTTAATGCACTGCCTTTTGTACATATTGTGGATCAGTACTTATTGGACCAAGGGGAATGTTTTATGTGGAGTGAGCAAAAGCAGCGAAAGGCTATCGAATGAGAAATGTTTGATGGCTCTGGTCCTTTATTCGCTGGAATTTAGAAGAATGAAGAGGAGCTCATTGAAATCTGTTGAATGTCGAAGGGCCTTGATGGAATGGACATAGAGAGGATGTTTGTTATGGTGGGGGAGTCCACGACCAGAGAACCCAGACTCTGCAGCAGAATCTGTGGTTGTGATTGGGCCATCTAGGTGATTTATTGTCACCGCCAATGGTCCCAGATCCCGGGTCTGAATTTAAACTCATCCGTTCCAATGATAGAATTTAATTTCTTGTCTCTGGACCAATAGTTCAAATCTGTAAGTACTTGTCTAGTAACTTGAACCATATTTTATTTTGTCACTAAGTACCATTTACTGTGTAGCAAGGTCACGCCATCCAGAACATACACGGTTCTCATTGTTAACATCAGGGAGGATGTACAGGAACCTGAAGACCCACATTCAATGTTTTAGGAACAGCATTTTTCCCTTTGCCATCATGTTTCTGAATGGACCATGAACACTACCTCATTATTTTGCAAACAAGAGAAAATCTGCAGATGCTAGAAATCTGAGAAACACACACAAAATGCTGGAGGAACTCAGCAGGTGAGGCAGCATCTATGGAAAAAAAAGTACAGTCAACATTTCGGGCCAAAACAGGACTCTGCCAAGCATGTGATGCAGCCAAAGGGTTTCAGGCTGAAACATCTTCTGTACTTTTTTCCATAGATGCTGCCTGGCCTGCTGAGTTCCTCCAGCATTTTGTGTGTGTTGCTCACTATTTTTCTCCTCTTTTACACTGCTTGTCTATATTTTGTATTTATATATATATATATATATCTTATCGTAACTTACAGTAATATTTTACTGTACAGCTCTGTACTGCTGCTGCAAAATAAATTTCATGATAATATATGTTAATGATAGTAAACTTGACACAATAATAATAATGTGGTATTTATTATGCCTGATATTTTATTTATTTATTTAAAGATAGGGCGTGGAACAGGTCCTTCTGGCTCAGTGAGCTGCACCACCGAGCAACGCACTGATTTCACCCAAGCCTAATGGCAGGACAATTTACAATGAACAATTAACTTACTAATTGGTGTGCCTTTGGCCTGTGGGAGGCAACCACAGCACCCAGAACAAACCCACACAGTCCTGGGGAGAATGTACAGACTCCTTACACACAGACACTGAAATTGAACTCCGAACTCTGATGCCCCGCACTGTTAACTGCTACTCTACCATGGTGTCTCAAATATAATTCAGAATTTATTGCACTCAATGTTGTGTGTAACTGAGCCTATACTACCAGAGTCCAAATCTCACTTTTAAGGACCCTTCAATGTTTTCGATATTGATTGATTTATTTATCTGCCTAGGGACATTGAGGAGCAGATAGGGAGTCAGATCCTGGAAGGTGTAATAATAACAGGGTTATCATGGTGGGAGATTTTAATTTCCCAGCTATTGATTGGCATCTCCCTAGAGCAAGGGGTTTAGATGGGATGGAGTTTCCTGACACAATATGTAGATAAGCCTACAAGAGGAGAGGCTGTACTTGATCTGGTATTGGGAAATGAACCTGGTCAGGTGTCAGGTCTCTCAGTGGGAGAGCATCTTGGAGACAGTGATCACAATTCTATCTCTTTTACCATAGTGTTGGAGAGGGATAGGAACAGACAAGTTCGGAAAGCATTTAATTGGAGTAAGGAGAAATATGAAGCTATCAGGCAGGAATTTCAAAGTATAAATTGGGAACAGATGTTCTCAGGAAAATATACAACAGAAATGTGGCAAATGTTCAGGGGATATTTGCGTGATGTTCTCCATAGGTATGTGAGACAGGGAAAGGATGGTAGGGTACAGGAACCATGGTGTACAAAGGCTGTTGAAAATTTAGTCAAGAAGAAAAGAAAGGCTTACGAAAGGTTCAAACAACTAGGTAATGATAGAGATCCAGAAGATTATAAGGCTAGCAGGAGCTTAAGAAATAAGAATTAGATTAGGAGAGCCAAAAAGGGCCATAAGAATGCCTTGGCAAGCAGGATTAAAGTGAATCCCAAGGCATTCTACAAATATGTGATGAGCAAGAGGATAAGACATGAGAGAATAGGACCAAACAAGTGTGACAGTGGAAAAGTGTGTTTGGAACCCGAGGAGATCACAGAGGTACTTAATGAATACTTTGCTTCAGTATTCACTACAAAAAAGGATCTTGGCGATTGTAGGGATGACTTGCAGTAGACTGAAAAGCGTGAGCATATATAAATTAAGAAAGGGGATGTGCTGGAACTTTTGGAAAGCATCCAGTTGGATAAGTCACCAGGACCAGATGAGATAATACCCCAGGTTATTGTGGGAGGCAAGGGAGGAGATTGCTGACCACCCCCCCCCCCCGCCTCCCGGCAATGATCTTTGCATCATCAATGGGGATGGGAGAAGCTCCGGAGGATTGGAGTGTTGCAGATGTTGTTCCCTTATTCAAGAAAGAGAGTAGAGATAGCCCAAGAAATATTGACTAGTGAGTCTTAACTCAGTGGTTGGTAAACTGATGGAAAAGATCCTGAGAGGCAGGATTTGTGAATATTTGGAGTGGCATAATATGATTAGGAATAATCAACATGACTTTTTCAAAGGCAGGTCATGCCTTATGAGCCTGATTGAAATTTTTGAGGATGTAGCTAAACAGATTGATGAAGGAAGAGCAGTAAATGTAGTGTATATGGATTTCGGCAAGGCATTTGATAAGGTACCCCATGCAATGTTTATTGAGAAAGTAAGGAGGCATGGGATCCAAGGGGACATTGCTTTGTGGATTCAGAACTGGCTTGCCCACAGAAGGCAAAGAGTGATTGTAGACAGGTCATATTCTGTGTGGAGGTTGGTGACCAGTGGTGTGCCTCAGGGATCTGTTCTGGGACTCCTTCTCTTCATGATTTTTATCAATGACCTGGATGAAGAAGTGGAGGATTATTAAATTTTTTGATGACACAAAGGTTGGGGGTGTTGTGGATAGTGTGGAGGGCTGTCAGATGTTACAGCAGGACATTGATAGGATGTAAAACTGGGCTGAGAAGTGGAAGATGGAGTTCAACCCAGATAAATGTGAGGTGGTTCATTTTGGTAGGTCAAATATGATGACAGAATATAGTATTAATGGTAAAACTCTTGGCAGTGTGGAGGATCAGAGGTATCTTGGGGTCCAAGTCCATAGGACACTCAAAACTGCTGTGCTGGTTTGTGGTTAAGAAGGAATATGGTGTATTAGCCTTCATCAACCATGGTATTGAGTTTAAAAGCCCAGAGGTAATGTTACAGCTTTATAGGACCCTGGTCAGACCCCACTTGGAGTGCTGTGCTCAGTTCTGGTCACCTCACTACAGGAAGGTTGTGGAAACTATAGAAAGGGTGCAGAGGAGATTTACAAGGATGTTGCCTGGATTGGGGAGCATTCCCTATGAGAATAGGTTGAGTGAACTCGGCCTTTTCTCCTTGGAGCAATGGAGGATGAGAGGTGACCTGATAGAGGTGTATAAGACGATGAGGGACATTGATCGTGTGCATAGTCAAAGGTTTTTTCCCAGTGCTGAAATGGCTAACATGAGAGGACACAGTTTTAAAGTGCTTGGAAGTAGGTACAGATGAGTTGTCAGGGGTAAGTTTTTTACACAGGGAGTGGTGAGTGTGTGGAAGGGGCTGCCAGTGACGGTGTTGGAGGCAAATACAGTAGGGACTTTTAAGAGTCTCCTGGATAGGTACATGGAGCTGAGAAGAATAGAGGCCTGTGGGTAAGCCAAGTAATTTCTAAAATAAGTACATGTTCAGCACAGCTTTGTGGGCTGAAGGGCCTGTATTGTGCTGTAGGTTTTCTATGTTTCTGTTTCTATTTATTTATTTTTATTTTTGTATTTGTACAGTTTGTTTTCTTTTGCAGATTGGTTGGGTGTCGAAGGACCTAGATAGAGCTGACATGGAGAAGATGTTTCCGATAGTGGGGAGAGTCTAGGACCAGAGGTTGCAGTCTCAGAATAGAGGGACATCCATTTAGAACAGAGATGAGGCAGAGTTTCTTTAGCCAGAGGGTGGTGAATCTGTGGAATTCATTGCCACACGAAACTGTGGAAGGTAACCCACTTAGTCTATTTAAAATGGAGGTTGATAGGTTCTTGATTAGTTAGGGTGTCAAAGGGTATGGAAAGAAGGAAGGAGAATGGGGTTGAGAGGGATAATAAATCAGCCAAGATGGACTGGTGGAGCAGACTCGATGGGTCAAATGGCCTAATCCTGCTCCTATGGTCCGACACTCACCCCCCTATAGGACTTTAAATATTTGATAGGTTTGAATGAGATCTCCTTACATTCTTCTAAACTCCTGCATAAATTTCAATTCCATAAATTCCAAGTTCTGGAATTGACAATATGAAGCTCTGGGTGAGGTGTGATGTACATGTCCCCTAGTGTAGTATCAATTTCAGTTTATGCAGGATATAATATAGTTTTATTGTGTTTGATGTTTTCTGTAACTCTCTAATATATAACAGGATCTGGTTTATACCTTAGAAACATAGAAACATAGAAGATAGGTGCAGGAGTAGGCTATTCGGCCCTTTGAGCCTGCACCACCATTCAGTATGATCATGGCTGATCATCCAACTCAGAACCCTGTACCTGCTTTCTCTTCATACCCCCTGATCCCTTTAGCCCCAAGGGCCATATCTAACTTCCTCTTAAATATAGCCAATGAACTGGCCTCAACTGTTTCCTGTGGCAGAGAATTCCACAGATTCACCACTCTCTGTGTAAAGTTTTTCCTCATCTCAGTCCTAAAAGGCTTCCCCTTTATCCTTAAAATGTGACCCCTCGTTCTGGACTTCCCCAACATCAGAAACAATCTTCCTGCATCTAGCCTGTCCAATCCCTTTAGAATTTTATACGTTTCAATAAGATCCCCCTCAATCTTCTAAATTCCAGTGAGTATAAGCCTAGTCGATCCAGTCTTTCTTCATATGAAAGTCCTGCCATCCCAGGAATCAATCTGGTGAACCTTCTCTGTACTCCCTCTATGGCAAGAATGTCTTTCCTTGGATTAAGGGACCAAAACTGCACACAATATTCTAGGTGCGGTCTCACCAAGGCCTTGTACAACTGCAGTAGAACCTCCCTGCTCCTGTACTCAAATCCTTTTGCTATGAATGCCAACATACCTTTTTATGGTGAATGCCTTTTTCACAGCCTGCTGTACCTGCATGCCCAGCTTTAATGACTGGTGTACAATGACACCCAGGTCTTGTTGCATCTCCCCTTTTCCTAATCGGCCACCGTTCAGATAATAATCTATTTTCCTGTTCTTGCAACCAAAGTGGATAACCTCACATTTATCCACATTAAGTAGCATCTGCCATGAATTTGCCCACTTACCTAACCTATCCAAGTCACCCTGCAGCCTCTTAGCATCCTCCTCACAGCTAACACCGCCGCCCAGCTTTGTGTCATCCACAAACTTGGAGATGCTGCATTTAATTCCCTCGTCTAAATCATTAGCATATATTGTAAACAACTGGGGTCCCAGCACTGAGCCTTGCGGTACCCCACTAGTCACTGCCTGCCATTCTGAAAAGGTCCTGTTTACTCCCACTCTTTGCCTCCTGTCTGCCAACCAATTCTCTATCCACATCAATACCATACCCCTAATACCGTGTGCTTTAAGTTTGCACACTAATTTCCAGTGTGGGACCTTGTCAAAAGCCTTTTGAAAATCTAAATATACCACATCCACTGGCTCTCCCCTATCCACTCTACTAGTTACTTCTTCAAAAAATTCTATAAGATTCGTCAGACATGATTTTCCTTTCACAAATCCATGCTGACTTTGTCCGATGATTTCACCTCTTTCCAAATGTGCTGTTATCACATCTTTGATAACCGACTCTAGCATTTCCCCACCACCGATGTCAGACTAATCGGTCTACAATTCCCCGGTTTCTAATTTATATGTTTCTTCTTTGGACTTGATACTATCCCTAATTTCCCTTGTCAGCCAAGGGTGCACTACCTTCCCTGGTTTATTCTTTTGCCAAACTGGGATGAACAATTGTTGTAGTTCATCCATGCGATCTTTAAATGCTTGCCATTGCATATCCACCGTCAACCCTTTAAGTATCATTTGCCAGTCTATCTTAGCTAATTCATGTCTCATACCTTCAAAGTTACCCTTCTTTAAGTTCAGAACCTTTGTTTCTGAATGAACTATGTCACTCTCCATCTTAATGAAGAATTCCACCACATTATGGTCACTCTTACCCAAGGGGCCTCGCACGACAAGATTGCTAACTAACCCTTCCTCATTGCTCAATACCCAATCTAGAATGGCCTGCTCTCTAGTTGGTTCAGAAAACCATCCCGCATACATTCCAAGAAATCCTCTTCCTCAGCACCCTTACCAATTTGGTTCACCCAATCTATATGTAGATTGAAGTCACCCATTATAACTACAGTTCCTTTATTGCACACATTTCTAATTTCCTGTTTAATGCCATCCCCAATCTCACTACTACTGTTAGGTGGCCTGTACACAATTCCCACCAGCGTTTTCTGCCCCTTAGTGTTATGCAGCTCTACCCATATCGATTCCACATCCTCCAGGTGAATGTCCTTCCTTTCTATTGCGTTAATCTGCTCTCTAACCAGCAATGCTACCCCACCCCCTTTTCTTTCCTGTCTATCCCTCCTGAATATTGAATATCCCTGGATGTTGAGCTCCCATCCTTGGTCACCCTGGAGCCATGTCTCTGTGATCCCAACTATATCATATTCATGAATAACTGTCTGCACATTCAATTCATCCACCTTGTTACGAATTCTCCTCACATTGACACATAAAGCCTGCAGGCTTGTTTTTACAACGCTCTTAGCCCTTATACAATTATGTTGAAAAGTGGCTCTTTTTGCTTTTTGTCCTGGATTTGCCTGCCTACCACTTTTACTTTTCACCTTACTACTTTTTGCTTCTACCCTCATTTTACACCCCTCTGTCTCTCTGCACTTGTTCCCAACCCCCTGCCACATTAGTTTAAAGCCTCCTGAACAGCAGAAGCCAACGCTCCCCCTGGGACATTGGTTCCAGTCCAGCCCAGGTGCAGACCATCCTGCTTATACTGGTTCCACTTCCCCCAGAACTGGTTCCTTACGTGATCAGCATACACTGATTAATTTTATCCAGTGCTTAGTCTTTCATTCTACTAACACGTCTTTCCTAGTTCATAGGTTATGTCATAACAGAATTGGCAAGATGCTTGAACTAGGAAACTAATTTTTTGATGGAAATTTTCATTTAATTCACTGTAAATAAACTCTGCATTACTAGTAACATTTTTTCTGAAGTAAATTGTGGTAAATTATCACTGCAAACAACGAAGAGGCGATTGAAGGTCAAGCAAAATCGAGGGATGAACTTTTCTGCTGTGTTGCAGAATCAATGCAGTTGGAGTGAGCCATTTGGAGAGGAGAGGCAAGGTTGAGGCGCAGGTGTTTTGATGCCCATACAACTGGCTCCGGTTATGAGGTTGGATTGCTCTGCACGCTGAGCTGGTCTGGAGACATTGAGAATGGCTTCGAGCTGGGTGGCAAAGTCGCTGAGTGGCGTGGTCTAGGCCCAGAGCTTTTTGCTGCAGTGGTGCTTGGGTTCCAGCATGAGGTACGATACGCTGTTTGCACAATTTAAATGCCAACCCAGATGGACTAGGAAGACAGGGTGTTGGGATCGTGGGTGAAAGCCAATTGCTTTCGCTCTCTCACAATATTCACTCCTCACTCCATGGCACTGAGGCTATGAAGTCTGCCCTGTCTGCTGTGCTCCATGCCAGCTAATGTGATGAATTGATACTGAGGCTTTGGGCCTAATCCAGGCTAGTCCAGAGTTCAGATCTGAGGACTTATTTTGGTTTGAAATGTTGTTGCTCACATCTATTGCTTGCATGATTTTTTCCTCCTTTCTCTGCGCATCGGATGTAGGTCTGTTTTTTTTGGATTCTTTTGGTTTCTAGCAGTTTGGCTGCCTGTAAATCTCAAGGTTGTACAATTTATACAGTCTTTGATAATAAATGTACTTTGAAACTTTGGAATAAACTCCCAAGTCCTGTGGTTAGTCTGATTTTGAAATATTGGAGAAGTGAAGTTTATTGCTACCAAACCCACAGTTAGGAAAGTCTCCAAACGAAATAGGCTGGGACTTAATGAAAAGAAAATCCAGACTTCAAGTTTTCGGATTCATTTATTGATCTCATTTACATTGAAACAAACAGTGAAATGTGTCATTTGCATTAAATGAACAGCACAACCTGAGGGTGCGCTGGGGGTAGCCTGCAAGTGTTTCTTTGATTTACTGTGTATGCCTGTAAGAAAATAAATTTCAGGTTGCATAGTGATGTAGATGTATTTTGATAATCAATTTACTTTGAACCTTTAAGTCCTGCCACACATTCTGAAGCCAACATGACACACCCACCATGCTCGGCAGAACAACATAGAACACAACAAGCAACTAAATAGCAAAACAAGCCCCATTCTAGTGGCGCAGATGTGGGACATCAGATCAGCAGACCAATGAGGACAAGGGCTAGCGCCCCAAACCTAGATTGGCAAGTTGCTGACGGGTTGTGGGATCGAAGATCTGTGTGGGCAGGAAGCACCAGGGCTGGTAACTCTGTATGTCAGTGAAACTGGAGCTCAAGGCTTGGTGTTTGGGGTCCCGGTCATCGGAGAGTCCAGAATTTGAGGCCTTGTGGACAACTCTCTGTATCTTTATCCAATAAGGAATCTGACTCCACCACATGCGTTTACAATGAAGTCCGGATTCCAACCACACAACTGAAAAGGAAGAGTGCAGAAACTAGAAGATGGTGTGTGGTGGGGGAAGGAATATACCCTCGGCAGTGATAGGTGAGGGAGAAGGTGGGTGGGTCGGGGAGGGGGTGAAGTAAGAAGCTATGAGATGATAGGTGGAAAAAGTAAAGGTCTGAAGAAGAAGGAATCTGATAGGAGAGGAAAATGGACCATGAGAGAAAGGTAAAAGAGGAGGGACGCACAAGAGGGAGGTGATGGGTAGGTGAGGAGAAGGGCTCAGAGGGGAGCCAGAGTAGGGAACGGATGGGAAAATTTACCAGAAGTTAGAGAAACATCTTTGATTCTCATTTATGTTGGCAGCTAATCTTTTCCCAGATATTTATATCGCCATCAAAGGCAGAAATACAGTTCAGTATGGACTAGATGGGCTGAAGGGCCTGTTTCTGTTCTGAAGTGCTCCATGACTCCCTTATTTTAAATTTCATTCTGCTTAATGGATAATCAGCCCAATTCCCATTGGTATTTAAAACCTGACACTTGCCACAAACAGTCTTTGCTTGTTCCATCTTCTTCCTTATATGGGAAGCTCCGGATTTGTGTGTCCTTCCTTTGCCCCTCATGAGAATCTCCCTCAACTTCTCTCCAACTATTTCTTTCTTAAAGGCAGCCCATTGTTCTGTTATGGTCTTGCCTGACAAGCTTTGGGCCAGATCCACAATCATCGCAAACAGATTGGTCTTCTGCCAATGAATTATATTTATTTGAAAAACTTCCACTGCTTCTCTGTAGGTAATCTAGATCTTATAATTTTATCTCCCAGATGTTACTCTACTGAGACATGGGTACATTTGACCCTTTCCATGTTTCCAGAACTAGATCCAACAAATTCCTCATTAGGCAACATACTTGGTCCTAGAAAATTGAAATGTGATAGAGTCATAGAAAACTACAGCACAGAAACAAGCCCTTCAGCCCATCTAGTCCATGCCAACCTCTTATTCTGCCCAGTCCCATCAAACTGCTCCCGGACCAGCCCTCCATTCCCCTCCCATCCTATAATTGTCCAAACTTCCCTTAAATGTTGCAATTGAACCCATAGTCAGTTCTACCATAGGCAGCCTGGTCCACAATTTTACCACCCTCTGAGTGAAGAAGTTCTCCCTCAAGTTCTCCTTAAGTATTTCACCTTTCACCCTTAACCCATGATCTCTATCTGTAGTCCCACCCAACCTCAGTGGAAAAAGCCTGCTTGTATTTACCCTATCTATATCCCTCATAATTTTGTATCCCTCTTTCAAATCTCCCCTCATTCTCCTATGCTCCAAGGAATAAAGTTCTAACTTATTCAAGCTTTCCCCATCCTTGAAGCACTTTAGAAATTCATCCCTCTCTGCCTAAAACGTCAATTGGTTATTCCCCTCCATAGATGCTGCCTGACCTGCTGAGTGTTGTGTATGTTCAAGATTTCCAGCATCGGCACAATCTCTTGTGTTTAATAACAATTAATTTCCTGATTTTTTGCCATTTAAAATATGCAGCTATTTTTATCTCCAACGTGCTTTTGGTCTAATCTAACACTACCCAGGCAACACACCTTTGGTTGTGCGCAGGTGAGTGGGTAGGATACCTGCATCAGGTATCCATCACTCAGGTCATTAATTTTTTTTAATCACTTCTTATTTAATTTACTTTATTTTGAAAATATATTTGTTTGTAATTGATAGTTTTTGTTATAAAAGTAATAAATAATAAAAAAGCAGCACTGTACTGCTGTAAAACAGCAAATTTCATGACATATCAAAGTTCACAGTAAATTGATGATCAAAGTACATAGATGTCACCATATACTACCCTGAGATTCATTTTCTCGTGGGTTTGCTCGATACACCTTAACAGGATCAATAGAAGAAAGAGGAGCCCACAGAAAGTCACCGTCCTTATCACATATGTCAGTGGAATTAAACTTGATCGGATTCTGATGTATTTCTGTGCATGCTGTTGCCGTTCCTCTCCGCTCCTTGTGGTGCATTGGGTGGCAAACTTGCCATTTCTTTTCCATTTTGTCTGTTTTTTATGAGGCCGTGTTGCCAGCTTGATGCCCAACCCAGCATGGATGGAAAGCGTGCATGGAGCCGGCTGGATTTGAACCCAGGACATTGAAGTCTGGTGCTGATGCCACTACGCAACCTGCTACCTAATGCATGTGAATTCTCTTCTGAAAGCAGTTATGTTTAAATTCTTGCTCATGCCCTTGCCCTGAGGGTACTTTTATTCCCAACATTTAGTGCTACATTTCGGCAGGCAATAGCAGTGGGCTCCCCTTGTGCAGAGGGAACCTTGTGGGGGTGTTTCGGCCCTGCTCCAGACCGACTTTCCTCCTCTGCTTTAATTTTTCTCATTGATTAATCACTTCCTTTCCCAGCACAGATTAATACCAACTCCCTGGTGCCTTACCTAAACACAGTGGCAACTTTATTAGGTACATCTGCTCATTAATGCAAATATCTGATTAGCCAGTATATAGGGTTTCAGCACTTAAATTACAGAGAAAGGTTGAACAAGTTAGGTCTCTATTCATTGGAGCGTAGAAGGTTGAGGGGGGATTTGATCAAGGTATTTAAAATTTTGAGAGGGATAAATAGAGTTGACGTGAATAGGCTGTTTCCATTGAGAGTAGGGGAGATTCAAGTGAGAGGACATGATTTGAGAGTTGGGGGCAGAAGTTTAAGGGAAACACGAGGGGGTATTTCTTTACTCAGAGAGTGATAGCTGTGTGGAATGAGCTTCCTGTAGAAGTAGTAGAGGCCAGTTCAGTTGTGTCATTTAAGGTAAAATTGGATAGGTATATGGACAGGAAAGGAGTGGAGGGTTATGGGCTGAGTGCAGGTAGGTGGGACTAGGTGAGATTCAGAGTTCGGCACGGACTAGGAGGGCCGAGATGGCCTGTTTCCGTGCTGTGATTGTTATATGGTTATATGGTTATATGATAGCAACTCAATGCATAAAAACATGCAGACATGGTCAAGAGACTCAATTGTTGTTCAGACCAATGATTATTGGTGCCATACGTGGTGGTTTGAGTCTCTAAGAAACTGATGATCTCCTGGGATTTTCACACGTAACAATCTAGAGTTTACAGAGAATGGTGCAAAAAACAGAAAAAGATCCAGTGGGCGGCAATTATGTAGATGAAAACGCCTTGTTAATGAGAGAGTTCAGAGAGAATGGCCAGACTGGTTCAAGCTGACCAGAAGGTGACAGTAACTCAAATAACTATGCATTACAACAGTGGTGTACAGAAAAGCAACTCTGAACTTACAGTGTGTTGTACCTTCAAGTGGATGGGCGACAGCAGCAGAAGACCATAGCCATAAACTTAGTTGTCACTTTATTAGGTATGAGAGGTATCTAATAAAGTAGCCACTGAGTGATGCAGCTCATTTGTTATGTCTAGATAGTTGGATATTAGTACGCTGTTTCTCCATGACTGGCCCAAGCGCCAGAGAGATTGACCTCCCGAGAGGGTGTTAACATCCACTTCAATGTGACTGAGCTGTCCCACCCAGCACTTCAAACAGAGCAAATTTCCTGCAACTCTTGCTGAACTTGGCAGCCAGTTTAATACAGACTTGAATGTTAAACCATGTTTTACAGTAAAATTTAATTAAAGCACAGGATATACTAATCACTTTATGCGAAATTTTCAGTTCACTACCTTTTCTTATACATGGAAATGTCAAGTTATGGCTGCTGTTTAAAAGAGGTTGTTTTTATTTCACAGAGTTTATTGACCCATTCCTTATTTCTTTCCCCAAAGTACAATGACTTTATTCTGATAGGTACACACAATATGCTATGCCCATACAGCATGAACAAAACAATGATGCAATTTTCATGATCAGCAGCCCAATGCAGTAAGATACAGATTCAGATTCAGATTCAGTTTATTGTCATTTAGAAACCACAAATGCAATGCAGTTAGAAAATGAGACAACGTTCCTCCAGAATGATATCACAAAAGCATATGACAAAACAGACTACACCAAAAAATCCACATAATGTTTGGCAATCCCCAATCCAGAGTCCGGAGAGGCAGCTGCGTATTAATATCGCGCTACCGTCTTAGCGTGTTCCCCCGAAAGGAGCTCCAAATTCACCAGACAAAAAAAGACCAAAAACTAAAGCTACAAGACCTGCACAAAACCACATAGTTACAACAGTGCAAACAATAGCATAATTAATAAAAAACAGACCTTGGGCACAGTAAAAATAGTCCAAAGATGTTAAAGGACTATAAGTTCAAAAGGAATCACCACACAGTTTCCACAAGTCCCCAGGGTCCCGACAGACTCGCCATCCCACGCCGGAGGCAGAAGGGAATACCCCTGCTATGGACTTCCACAGCGCCGCCTGACGCAGCACACAATGAATGCTGCATCTAACCCAGCCTCGCAGACGCAACACACACCGAAAGCGACCTGACCGCAGCAGACTCTGAGTCCGTTCAACCTCCACTACGCTAGAATATACACTACACTAGAGTATGCAGGATGACTTTCAAGGAGTCATCATTCAAAACCACCTTACCATCGTTCACCTTGCTACAGTATCATCATTCGCTTCAAAATCTTCCTCCAAGATCTTGGGACCTGCTGCATTACTCTAAGCCCATTCCTGTTTCTCAGACTGTTCTCTTTTCCCCAGATCTTGAGTCTTCAGAAGCTGTGTGCCTCATGGACTGCTCCTGAGCAATGAGTTTCTCACGTCGTGTGGAACAAGGCAGGGTGACTGCAAGGCTCAAAGGAGTAAAAAGTCAGAATATAGGATGTGGCTGTTTGGGCAGATGGGGCTCATTCGCTGTGGTTTGCAGCTCATCTAGGAGAAGGAGAATTCTCGTCTACAAACGTTGTGGCTATATCCATTCGTGTGAAAGGCTTTGGGAGTAAACCCCATGGAAAAAATCCAGAGCTGGAGTCCCTCAGGAAGTTTTACATTGAGTTCAATGCTGACTGGCAACTTCTATGATGCAGCTGTGCCAAACTGTATCTGTAATCAGCTGTTCGGACATGTGCGAGGAACTGGAGAGCACTGGGCTCCAAGGTTTTTGGAACACCTGAATTAATTAATTGTCATTTAACAATTGTGGTTAATTGCTTAGAGTTCCTTGTGTTTTTCTTGAATGACTCATTGTTTGTAATGTGATCTCCTGGTGTTGAGTTCATTTTGATGGGCTTGGAGATTCCATGTAAGTTGTTTTATTCAAGGGGATGCCTGATTAGTCTAATTGTGGAGTCCTAGTTTTGAGAATATTACATCTTACAGTGTCATTCAATCGAGCCACCAGTATTCTGTTGGAATTCTTATGAATAAACCCTGGTAACCATCTATACATGGGAGTCCATCTTTCCTCGTGTTCCATCATTGCAAGCGCACAATGTGACAGCATCTGTCTCTTCTGTCCCTTTGGATTAATCAGATGCATGGAGACGGGGAGCTCGCTACATGGGGAACAGTTTACTCTCCATATTGTACTGCCCTGGCTTGTGTGCTGGTTTGCGTATCATGTAATCAGCTGAGGCGCAACATCCACAGTCAACCCTGGCCAATGGAGAGCCTCTCGTGATGTTACTAAGAGCCAGCCTAGAATGAATAGGTCAAACAGGCTTCACTGTTATGGAATACAAAAATAAAACATGCATAACTGTAGCAGCTAGCAAAACAGAGCCACCCCATTGCCTGGATATGTAGTCATTTGAAAAATTCTCCTCAGTCTAATTATTTTTTAAATAAAGGTCATGTGAGATCGCCTTCATGGGTTTATCCTTTGAAAGTTCTTATCCATATGCCTCAGGGCATTTAATTTGCAGTGTTTCCAGTAAGTTTGGTCCAGACAGTGCTTATTTTATCTGAACTTGCTAGAATATTTACAATTAATTGAGAATTTCCATTAAGATTTGTTTTGGCAGCTGTGCGTGCTTTAAGTTTGTTGTCTTAACCTTATTGTTATGGGAGAGCTTGCACTGCTGGGATGGTGAGATCCTGTTTATTGAGCACAATGGGGGGAATCAGTAACGCATGATCGGATTGAAGAACAGAGCTCAACTGCAGAAACTCGGAATTTACAGACAGCAGCTTCAGTGTGATGGTGTCATTCAGAAGAGAAACAGGCCCTGTGGTCCACCATGTCTGTACAATTCCCAGTGACACTAACCACATTTATAGCACACGATGCAACACTTTCTGGTTTTAATAATCAAATAACCCAAGGTGTTTGGAGGAGAGTTAACAAGATAATATATAACAGATGTAACTTCACCAAGCACCTATACTCTGTCTATCACAAAAGACTAGATTTCCAGATGGCCACCCACTTTAATTCAACTTCCATTCCAACATGTCCATGAGACCACAAGACCATAAGATATCGGAGCAGAATTAGGCAATTCGTCCCATCGAGTCAGCTCCACCACTTCATCATCGCTGATCCAATTTTCCTCTCTGCCCCAAGCTCCTTTCTTCTTCTCCCGAGACCCCAGTATTCCAATCAATAATCTATCTACCTATTCCTTAAATATTCATAAAGACTTGGCCTCCAGAGCTGCCTGTGGCAGAAAATTTCATAGATTCACCACTCTCTGGCTAAAGAAATCCTGTTCATCCCCGTTCTAAAAGGATGTCCCTCTATTCGTGATTTTTATAAATCACCTGGATGAGGAAGTGGACAGATGGGTTAGTAAGTTTGCTGATGACACAAAGGTTGGGGGTGTTGTGGATAGTGTGGAGGGCTGTCAGAGGTTACAGTGAGACATTTTTAGGATGTAAAACTGGGCTGAGAAGTGGCAGATGGAGTTCAACCCATTTAAGTGTGAGGTGGTTCATTTTGGTAGGTCAAATATGATGGCAGAATATAGTATTAAGGGTAAGACTCTTGACAGTGTGGAGGATCAGAGTCCATTGGACACTCAAAGCTGCTATGCAGGGTGACTCTGGTTAAGAAGGCATGTGGTGTATTGGCCTTCATCAATCGTGGAAATGAATTTATGAGCCGAGAGGCTGCAGCTATATAGGACCCTGGTCAGATCCCACTTGGAGTACTGTGCTAATTTCTGGTTGCCTCACTACAGGAAGGATGTGGAAACCATAGAAAGGGTGCAGAGGAGATTTACAAGAATGTTGCCTGGATTGGGGAGCATGCCTTATGAGACTAGGTTGAGCAAACTCAGCCTTTTCTCCTTGGAGTGGCGGAAGATGAGAGGTGACCTGATAGAGGTGTATAAGATGATGATGGGCATTGATCATGTGGATAGTCAGAGGCTTTTTCCCAGGGCTGAAATGGCTAACACAAGAGAGCACAGTTTTAAGGTGCTTGGAAGTAGGTACAGAGGAGATATTAGGGGTAAATTTTTTACACAGAGTATGGAATGGGCTGCCAGTGACGAAGGCTGATGAAAGTCCATCTCCCACCCCCCATCCTCATCACATTCTACAGAGGTTGTATTGAAAGCATCCTGAGCAGCTGCATCACTGCCTGGTTCAGAAATTGCACCATCTCGGATCGCAAGACCCTGCAGCCGATAGTGAGGTCAGCTGAGAAGATTATCGGGGTCTCTCTTCCCACCATCACAGACATTTACACTACACGCTGCATCCGCAAAGGAAACAGCATTATGAAGGACCCCATGCACCCCTCATACAATCTCTTCTCCCTCCTGCCATCTGGGAAAAGGCTCCAAAGCATTCGGGCTCTCACAACCAGACTAAGTAACAGTTTCTTCCCCCAAGCTATCAGACTCCTCAATACCCAGAGCCTGGACTGACACCTTGCCCTATTGTCCTGTTTATTATTTATTGTAATGCCTGCACTGTTTTTGTGTACTTTACACAGTCCTGTGTAGGTCTGTAGTCTAGTCTAGCTTTCTCTGTGTTGCTTTTTTACGTAGTTCAGTCTATTTTTTGTACTGTGTCATGTAACACCATGGTCCTGAAAAACATTGTCTCATTTTTACTATGTACTGTACCAGCAGTTATTGTCAAAATGACAATAAAAGTGACGACTTGACTTGGTGGATACAATAGGGTCTTTTAAGAGACTCTTGGATAGGTAGATGGAGCTTAGGAAAATAGAGGGCTATGGGTAACGTTAGTAATTTCTAAGGTAGCAACATGTTCAGCACAACCTTGAGGGCTGAAGGGCCTGTATTGTGCTGTAGGTTTACTATGTTTGTATGTTTCTAAAAGCAGTTCCTTCTCTACATCTATTCCCCCCCCCCCGAATCTTGAGATTATTTTCCCTTTCTCTTGTCTCACCTACTATTGTAAGCAACTTTCCTGCATATCCCTTACATAATTCTATATCTTTCTATATGATCCCCTCTCATTCTTCTGAATTCCAGAGGTTATATTCCTAGACAACTCAATCTCTCCTCCTAGGCTAACCCCCTCTTGTCTGGAATTAACCTGCTGAGCCTCCTCTGCACTGTCTCCTAAGCCAGCAAGTAAGGCTGGTCAAGGACTACATCTGCAGCACACTAACATCCACAATGGACCCCCTACAATTCACCTACCTACACAACCGATCAACAGAAGACACAATAGCCACAGCTCTACACACCATTCTTACACATCTGGAGAAGAAGGATGCTTATGTGAGAATGCTGTTCTTGGACTACAGTGCCTCTCAGGGCTGTGTTCTAAGCCCCCTCCTTTACTCTCTGTATAATCATGACTGTGTTGAAACCCACAGCTCCAATCTGCTAATTAAATTTGCTGACAACACTACACTGACTGGCCTAATCTCAAAAAATAATGAGGCAGACTACAGAGAAGAAGTCATCACTCTGACACAGTGGTGTCAAGAAAACAATCTCTCCCTCAAAGTCACAAAAACAAAGGAGCTGGTTGTGGACTACAGGAGGATGGAGACATCAATGGATCTGGGGTTGAGGGGTGAACAGTTTTAAGTTCCTCGGCATAAACATCACTGAGGATTTCACGTGGTCTGTACACACCAGCTGTGTGGTGAAAAAGGCACAACAGTGCCTCTTTCACCTCAGATGGTTGAAAAAGTTTGGTGTGGGTACCCAAATCCTAAGAACTTTCTACAGCAGCACAATTGAGAGCATCCTGACTGGCTGCATCACTGCCTGGTATGGGAACTGTACTTCCCTCAATCACAGGACTCTGCAGAGAGTGGTGCGGACAGCCCAGCACATCTGTAGATGTAAACTTCCCACTATTCAGGACATTTACAAAGACAGGTGTGTAAAAAGGGCCTGAAGGATCATTGGAGACCCAAATTACCCCAACCATAAACTGTTCCAGCTGCTACCATCCGGGAAATGGTACCGCAGCATAAAAGCCAGGACCAACAGCTTCTTCCACCAGGCCATCAGACTGATTAATTCATGCAGATACAATTGTATTTCTATGTTATATTAACTGTCCTGTTGTACATACTATTAATTAGAAATTACTATAAATTGCACATTTAGATGGAGACATAACGTAAATATATTTGCTCCTCATGTACGTGAAGGATGTAAGTAATAAAGTCAATTCAATTCAGAGGAGCAGACAGTACTCCAGGTGCAGCCCCACCTGGAGTAATTGCACCCTGTGCAATTTCAGCAAATTAAAGGGGCAAAGAACAGGCCCCGCCCTGATCTTCACTTTAATGGACTAGTGGAAGAAAATTAAATTCATCTCTCTGTGGGATTATAGAAAAGATAGACTGCCAAAGGGTGAGCGGGTGTTTGTGGTTGGAACATGGTGTACAAAAACGTGGCCTGTGTGGAGATTGGAACATAGAACAGAGACATCTACAGCACATTACAGGCCTTTTGGCCCACAATGTTCTGCCGACTATATAGCTTACTTTAGAAACTGCCTAGAATTTCCCTACCACATTGCTCTCTATTTTTCTAATCTCCATTGCATTCACCTCTACCGCTATCGCTGGCAGTGCATTCCATGCACCCAGCACTCCCTGTGTGAAAAACTTATCTCTGACATCCCCCTTGTACCTACTTTCCACCCCCCTCATGTTAGCAATTTCAGCCCTGGGAAAATGTCCCTGAACATTTGCCACATTTCTGCTGTGCATTGCCCTGAGACCATCAGCTCCAAATTTATGCTCCCAAGTTTCTGCCTAATAGCATCATATTTCCCCCACCCCAATTAAATATTTTCCCAGATTGTCTGCTTCTATCCCTCTCCAGCACTCTGGTAAAGGGGATAGAATTGTGATCACTAGCTCCAAAATGCTCTCCCACTGAGAGATCTGACACTGGCCCAGGCTCATTTCCCAATACCAGATCAAGCACAGCCTTTCCTCTAGTGGATTATGTATGGACAAACAATTTAATTGAGTACGTGTAAGTGCATTTCAAAATTCGATAGGCTTCATTGATATCCTCACTCAGTCTTCTAAACTCCTGCGAGTACAGGCCCAAAACCATCAAATGCTCCTCATACTTTAACCCTTGCATCCCTAGACCCTCTCCAGTGCAAGCACATCTTTTCTTAGATAATTTCTGTGTGTGTGTGTGTGTGTTTGTTTGAATAATTTACTTACTGGAGTTAGAAGAATAGGAGTAAATTTCATTGAAATCTATTTAATATTGAAAGGCCTAGATAGAGTGAACGTGGAGAGGACGTTTGCTATAATGGGTAAGTCTAGGACCAGAGGACACAGCTTCAGCATAGACAGACATTCCTTTAGAGTGGAGATGAGGAGGAATTTCATTAGCCAGATGGTGGTGAATCTGTGGAAATTGTTGCCTCAAAAGGCTGTGACAGCCAAGTCATTGGGTATATTTAAAGTGGAGGTTGATAGGTTCTTGATTAGCAAGGGTGTCAAAAGGTTATGAGGAGAATGAGATTGTGAGGGACATCAGACATGGTCCAATGGCGGAGAAGACTCATTGGGTCAAATGCCTAATTTTGTTCCTGTGTTTTATGGTCTTATGATCTAATGTCGGCACAAAAGAACTGACCCTCACAGAAAATTTCTCCATCTTTGCTCCTCTTCTCAGCGATTCTCACTCCTGCCTGACTCCAAACCAGTTACCTCTCACCCAGCCCTTTTAATGGGTTCACTGGCTTCCATTGCTTCAGGAACAGTCATGACCCTACAATCACCAGGCTCCTGAGCCAGTGTGGATAACCTCACTCACCTCAACTCTGAACTGATTCCACAACCTACAGACTCACTTTCAAGGACTCTGCAACTCATCGTCTTAGTATTATCTATTAATTTGTTTGCTTATTTATTTCTTGTGTCTTATTGTATTTGCACAGTTTGTCTTCTTTTGCATATTGGTTGTTTGTCCTTTGTATTTTTGCTTTGCTTTTATTCTATTTCTCTGTCTACTGTGATCACCTGCAAAAAAATGAATCCTGTACATTTATTTTGATAATAAATTTATGCTGAATTTGAACAGCCATCCTAACACTTATATCTCAGCCTAGGTATTAAGTGTGTCTTTGAATGAATCGTGGAACTTGCTTTTGAATGCCACTATGCAGGTCCTGTTTTACACGTTTGTTTGTGAACAATTTTTGAACGGGTTTAAACGTGACACTGTGAAATCCAATTTCCCAGCAAAAGAATTCCCTAAAGATATAGTAAGTACTTCTGGAGCAACTCGTAATGCAATAAGTCAGTTCGGCTTTTAAATGTCAAGTCTGACATCAATGCAGCTGGCTTCAAGCTTTTCCTACAAAATCATATATTTTAATTTTGATCATCTTTTTTCTAACTTCCTGTCTGAATTTATTAAACTATTTCAGTCAAATATCTCTTCATCCATCATATGGATAGTTAGCTAAGTTGTTGTTTGTTACTCATTCCTGAGTACAGCCATAACATCGAGACTAAAGTGGTGCGATGTATGTGAAGACAGCTGCCTAGAGCTGCCCTTTCACACAGGTGACAGAGGACAAAGGATGTTGTTGCATCAGTGGTCCTGGATTTCTGAGGTTATCTTTCCCTTTTTTGTTACCTCTGTTCTAACTTCCTCACATGAGCGATCACTGTGTTTTATGTGGGTTATGGTGAACAAGGGCATCCAGTTCTTGGTGGGGTGTCTCCATGCTGAATCTCGTCAGAGAGGTTCTATATATCCATAAACTATATAGATTCTGTATATACCCATGACTGTGTGGCTAGGCTTAGCTCAAATACCATCTATAAATTTGCTGACGATATAACCATTGTTGGTAAATTCTCAGGTGGTGACGAGAGGGCATACAGGAGCGAGATATACCAACTAGTGGAGTGGTGTTGCAGCAACAACCTGGCACTCAACATCAGTAAGTTGAAAGAGCTGATTGTGGACTTCAGGAAGGGTAAGACGAAGGAACACATACCAATCCTCATAGAGGGATCAGAAGTGGAGAGGGTGAGCAGTTTCAAGTTCCTGGGCGTCTAGAACTCTGTGGACCTAACCTGGTTCCAACATATCAATGCAGTTATAAAGAAGGCAAGATAGTGACTATATTTCATTAGGAGTTTAAAAAGATTTGGTATGTCAATAAATACTCTCAAAAACCTCTATAGTTGTACTGTGGAGAGCATTTGACAGGCTGCATCACTGTCTGGTATGGAGGGGCTACTGCACAGGACCGAAAGAAGCTGCAGAGGGTTGTAAATTTAGTCTGCTCCATCTTGGGTACTAGCCTACAAAATATCCAGGACATCTTCCAGGAGTTGTGTCTCAGAAAGGCAGCGTCCATTATTAAGGTCCCCAGCACCCAGGGCATGCCCTTTTCTCACTGTTACCATCAGGGAGGAGGTACAGAAGCCTGAAGGCACACACTCAGCGATTCAGGAACAGCTTCTTCCCCCTGCCATCCAATTCCTAAATTGTCATTGAACCCTTGGACACTACCTCACTTTTTTAATATATAGTATTTCTGGTTTTTGCACTATTTTTAATCTATTACATATATGTATACTGTAATTGATTTACTTATTTATTTTTATTATTATTATCTTTTTTTCCTTCTATATCATGCATTGCATTGAACTGCTGCTGCTGTTAACAAATTTCACTTTACGTGCTGGTGATCATAAACCTGATTCTGATTCTGAGAGGTTCAGGGTCCTTGATTCTTTTCTTCTGTCTGTCATGTGATTTAAGTTCAAAGTTCATAGTAAATTTAAAGTCAAAGTACATATACGTATGTCCCTATATACAACACTGAGATTGATTTTCTTGCGGCCGTTCACAGTAAATATAAAGAAACACAATGGAATCAATGATAAACTACACACAAAGGCTGACAAACAGACAGACATACTTCATTGATCCCGAGGGGAAACTGGGTTTTGTTACAGCTACATCAACCAAGAATAGTGAAGAAATATAGCAATATAAAACCATAAGTAATTAAATAATAATAAGTTAATCATGCCAAGTGGAAATAAGTCCAGGACCAGCCTATTGGCTCAGGGTGTCTGACACTCCGAGGGAGGAGTTGTAAAGTTTGATGGCCACAGGTAGGAATGACTTCCTATGATGCTAAGTGTTACATCTCGGTGGAATGAGTCTCTGGCTGAATGTACTCCTGTGCCTAACCAGTACATTATGGAGTGGATAGGAGTCATTGTCCAAAATGGCATGCAACTTGGACAGCATCCTCTTTGCAGACACCACCGTCAGAGAGTCCAGTTCCACCCCCACAACATCACTGGCCTTACGAATGAGTTTGTTGATTCTGTTGGTGTCTGCTACCCTCAGCCTGCTGCCCCAGCACACAACAGCAAACATGATAGCACTGGCCACCACAGACTCATAGAACATCCTCAGCGCCTTCCGGCAGATATTAAAGGACCTCAGTCTCCTCAGGAAATAGAGATGGCTCTGACCCTTCTAGTAGAAACAAGAAACCATTGTGCGAAAGACAAACTGTGCAAATACAATAATAAATATTACTGAGAGTTGGGTCCTTGAAAGTGAGTCTGTATGTTGTGGAAACGGTTCAGAGTTCAGATGAGTGAATTTATCCTCTCTGGTTCAGGAGCCTGATGGTTGTAGGGTAATAACTGTTCCTGAACTTGGTGCTGTGGGACCTAAGGTTCCTGAATCTCCTTCTTGTTGGCAGAAGAGAGCATGGCTTGAATAGTAGGGGTCCTTGATGATTGATGCTGCTTTTCTGCAACAGTGCACTGTGTAGGTGTGCTGAATGGTGGGGAAGGTTTACCCGCGATGGACTGAGTTTAGTCAGCTTTCTGGGAAGTAGCTTCCTTGTTACTGTACTGATGTGTACCGTCCATCTGATCTGTAACCTGTGCCACTGTTGTTGAATACAGTGTCTGTGTGTCTGGAATCTGGTCTTGCCACTTGATATGAAGTATTCTGCACAGACCGGTCCTGTAGGAAATGGTTAAGCTGTCTGTCAGGTCTGCTGTGCACTGCTCCCTGACAGAATTGGGTGTAATGGCACAGAAATCATTGAAAGTTCAGCCCTAACTGCGAAAGGGGCCTTTCATACAATGTTCAAGAAGAAAGTAATGTAATTGCTGTATCCATAGCAACCTTTACTATTACCTGAGCCAGCATGCTCCAGAGAGCAACTCAGACATCCTTTAGAAAGAGTCAGTTATAGAAAAGTCCAATCTAGTCCAATTTAAACTGTCCACTCTCATCATCCCAAATGGGGACCATTGCCCTCCATACCCCCACGTTGAAATCAAGCTCACATGCACCACTTGCACTGGCAGCTCATTCCACACTCTCACAACCCTCTATGTGAAGAAGTTTCCCCTCATGTTCTCCTTAAACTTTTCACATTTCACCCGTAACTCATGACCTCCAGTTGGAGTCCCTCCCAATCACAGTGGAAAAAGCCTGATTGCACTTTCCATATTTATACCCTTCGTAATTTTGAATACATCTATTAAATCTTTCCTCAATCTTCTACATTCCAAGAATTAAAGTCCTAAACTATTTCATCTTTCCTTCTAACTCAGGTCCTCCAGCCCCCGGAACATCCTTGTAAATTTTCTCTGTACGCTTTCAACTTTATTTACATCATTCCTGTAGAAAGTTCAAGTTGAAAGTTCAGAGTACATTAATTGTCAAAGCATGCATGCAGTATACAACTCTGAGATTCCTCTATTCCAGACAGCCACGAAACAAAGAAAACATGGAAGCCATTCAAAGAAATACATCAACTGCACCCCACACAAAAAGAAACAAATCGCGCAAATGGCAACAGGAACGTCAACCCCCATGTGCAAACAGCAACAAGAACATTAAGCCCCTACCCACATAAACCACAAATCATGCAAACAGCAACAAGAACATCACAAGAACATCAACCCCTTAGTACAAAAAAATAAAGAAAGAACAAGCGGAAACACAGAATATAAAAACACAAAACTGAAAGAGTCCAAATGGCCTCCAGTCCAATCCATAAACTACGACCTAGAATCAAGGTAAGAGAGGCCATTCGAGTGCAACGACCTTCCTTTGGGAGCAGTGAGCGAGAGGGAGAGTGAGGCTGTCATACGTTGTTATGTTCATTATTGAGGGATAGTGCAGAGCACACCAGTACGCCAGCATGCAGGATACTCAACTGAACTTTATTGATAACCCTGCTTGTACTGTATGTGAACTCCTCCCCTGTGGGAGAGGCTATCTGAGTGGTATAGGAATAACACCATTAACTACCACAACAACTCCCCTTCTCAAAAAAACCCAGAAAAACTATGTGTGTACTTCTTGTCCATAGAACTGCATTGAAATTATAGCCACTGAAATGGAGCGATTCAGTTCACTTTACCCATCATCTGTGACCTATGCTTCTTACAGAAACATAACAAAGAATTGCTAATGTTATAACTGCCTTCCTCTTTGTTTTTAACGGTCTCTCTCTTCCTTTGGTTTACTCCATTTTCTCACCAATTTTTTAAAGAACAGTTTCATTTTGTGAAATGTTTTCAACATTAGAACTCTTTTTTTTTAAAAACAACACTAAATCTAATGGAGGTCAGGATAGACTACTACTTGAACACTTCGGCAAAGTGAGGGTATTATTCTGCCACTTTAGTTACTTGCCCTAAGCTATTGAAGACCTGAAGAGATAATATTTCTGTTCCTATGTCTCATGGTCTTATAAGGGATCCAAAACTGCTCACAATACTCTGAGAGATGCTTCACTTGTACTTTATAAAGTCTCAGCATCCTTGCTTTTATATTCTAGTCCTCTAGAAATGAATGCTAACATTCCATTTGCCTTCTTCACCACGGACTCAACCTGTAAATTAACCTTTAGTGGCTCAAGGACTCTTAAGTTCCTTTGCACCTCGGATTTTTGAATTTTCTCTCCATTTAGAAAATAGTCAGGCCTTTCATTTCTTCTACCAAAGTGCATAACCGTACACTTCCCAACTCTGCATTCCATTGGCCCTTTCTATGTCCATTCTCCTAATCTATCTAAATCCTCTTGTGTAGTCTCTCTACTTCCTCACAACTACCTGCCCCTACACTTACCTTCATATTGTCTGCAAACTTTGCAACACAGCCATCAATTTCATCACCCAAATCATTGAAATATAACATAAAAAGAATCAGTTCCAACACAGACCCCTGTGGAACACCACTAATCACCGGCAGCCAACAAGAAAAGGCTCCCTTTATTCCCACCTTTGCCTCCTGCTGATCCACCACTGCTTTATCTATGTTAGAATCTTTCCTGTAATACCATAGGCCTGTAGCTTGTTAAGCAGCCTCATGTTTGGCACCCTGTCAAAAGCCTTCTGAAAATCCAAGTACACAACATCAAACGATTCTCTTTTGCCTATCCTGCTTGTTATTTCTTCAAATAACTCCAACAGATTTATCAGGCAAGATTTTCCATTCAGAACCCCAAGCTGAAAGCAGCCAATTTTATCATGCGCCTCTAAGTATCCAGGGACCTATTCCTTAATAATCAACTCCAAGACCTTCCCAATTACTACGGTCAGACTAACTGGCCTATAGCTTCCTTTCTTCTACCTCTCTCCCATCTTGAAGAGTGGAGTGATATTTGCAATTTTCCACTCTTCTGGATCCATTCCAGATTCTAGTTATCTAAGTGACTTTGAATATGGAATGATTGTTAGTGCCAGACAGTTTGAGTATCTCAGAAACTGCTGATCTCCTGGGATTTTCACGCACAACAGCTTCTAGGGTTCACAGAAAATGATGTGAAAAACAGAAAATAAACTGTGAGTGGCTGTTCTGTGGAAAAAACACCTTGTTAATGAGAAAGCTCAGAGGAGAGTGGTCAGACTGTTTCAAACTCACAGGAAGGCGGCAGTAACTTAAGTAACTCCGTGTTACAACAGGTGTGCAGAAGGACATCTTTGAATACATAACACATTAAACCCTGAAATGGATGGGTCACAGTAGAAAAAGACCACACCAGGTTCCACTCAAATAAAGCAGATACTGAATGTATTTAGGTAAATACTCCGCTCAAATTGCACATGAGAGCAAATCAGCTAGGGTTAGACATCTTCAGTAATTACTCCAGGTGGAGTAGAACCCATCAGAACCCAGCAGAAGCCATCAGGACTAATCAGAACCCATCAGGACCAATGAGAAGCTGTCAGGACCAATCAGAACACATCAGGACCAATCAGAAACCAGCAGGGCCAATTAGAAGCCATCAGAACCCACCAGGACATTGGACTGAGCACTTTTGTTTGGTGTTCACATTAGCACAATTTTGTGACACTAAGCACCCACATAATCAGCCATGTACTTACACAATGCCTTTTTCTCCCCTTTTTTTTCTTTTTAAATCTTTTTATTAGTTTTAAACAAACATAAATGAAACATGAATACAAAATGTTTGAGAGTACATAATTAATAGTTTAAATAGACATTCAGATGTGTAATAATAAAAATATATAACCTCTCAAACCCAGAACAATAATGAACAAAGAAGTAAAAAGAAAAAAAAAGGAAAGAAAACCCAAAAAAAGAGAGGAAAAAAACCCAAAAAAAACACTAACCAACATGGGCCATTGAATAATATTAAGTACATATACAGTAGTGCCAATAACTCCGAACCTCCATCCAATCGATTAAGGATAATATAAGTAAGGTTTAGGAAAAGACAATTCAACTCATGTGAAAATGTTGAATAAAAGGTCTCCAAGTTTCTTCAAATTTAACTGGTTCAAAAACCACACTTCTAATCTTTTCTAAACTCAAACAAGAAATAGTTTGAGAAAACCACTGAAATACAGTTGGAGGATTAATTTCTTTCCAATTCAATAATATAGATCTTCTAGCCATTAACGTAACAAATGCAATCATTCGTTGAGATGAAGCAGGTAAACGATTATTATCCGTCATTGGTAAACCGAAAATTGCAGTAAGAGGGTGCGGTTGAAAATTAATTTTTAAGACTTTTGAAATAATACTGAAGATATCTTTCCAATAATTTTGTAAACAAGGACAAGACCAAAACATATGAGTCAATGAAGCAACATCAGAATGACATCTATCACAGGTTGAGTTAAGATGAGAGTAAAATCGAGCCAGTTTATCCTTAGACATATGAGCTCTATGTACAATCTTAAATTGTATTAGGGCATGTTTAGCACAGATAGAGGACGAATTTACCAATAATAAAATTTTTTCCCATTGCTAAGTAGATATAAGACAATGCAACTCTTCTTGCCATTCCTTCTTAATTTTTTCTGATACATCTAACTGTAAATTCATGTAAAGTCTGGCAAATTATTGGCTAACCAATTGAAAATTGTTTCGGATAAACGACAGATTACTAGAATTCGTAAACAAGATGGTACTCTGACGATCGATCACAAAGAGATAAATAGAGCCTTTCAAGATTTTTATAACTCCTTATATCAATCAGAATTCACTAAGGACTCTTCTATAATAAATGAATTTTTAAGGAAATTGAATATTCCAAAAATAACTGTTGAGGATAATGTAATTTTAGATACACCTATTACGGAATCTGAAATAGAAAAGGCTATTTCTTTAATGAATTTTGGTAAAGCTTCTGGTCCAGGTGGTTTTCCTGTAGAATTTTTTAAATCTTTTTCTTCTATACTTTCTCCTTGGCTTTGTAAAATTTTTGAAGATGTATTAATTGTAGGTAAACTACCACAATCTTTTTATGAAGCTTCTATTTCTTTAATTCTTAAAAAAAGATAAAGACCCTACTGGATGTGCATCCTATCGACCTATATCCTTATTAAATACGGATTTTAAGATTTTCAGTAAAATTTTGGCTATTAGATTAGAAAATATATTACCTCGAATTATTTCTGAAGATCAGACTGCATTTATTAAAAATCGCTATTCATCTTTTAACATTAGAAAATTAATTAATATTATTTATACTTCTTCATCTAAAATACCAGAATGTGTTATATCTTTAGATGCTGAAAAAGCATTTGACAGAGTTGAATGGCCATATTTATTTACTACAATGCAACAATTTAATTTTAGCCTTTTTCTCCCCTTGTCAGAATAAACTGGTACTTTAGAGAGACAGAACAAAGCAGTTCAGAAATCAGAATCAGGTTTATTACCACTGACGACTGCTGTGAACTTTGTTGCTTTGTGACAGCAGTACAGTGCAATACATAACATACACTATAGGAATACAATAAGATATAAATATTTTTTTAAATAAATAAGTAGTGCCAAAAAGAGAGCAAAAATAGTGAGGTAGTGTTGATGCATTCAATGTCTGTTCAGAAATTTGATGGCGGAGGAGAAGAAGCTGTTCCTGAAACATTGAGTTTGTGGCTTCAGGCTCCCACCTTCTCTCTGATGGTAGTAATGAGAAGAGAGCATGAATTGGATAGTAGGGGTCGGTCATGCTGGATGCTGTCTTTCTGAAGCATCACCCTATGAAGGTGTCCTCAGCGCTGGGGAGGGTTGTGCCCATGATGGAGCTGGCAGAGTTTACAACTCTCTGCATTGGTGTCTCCATACTAAATGATGATAGAACCAGTTAGAATGCTCTCCATGGTATATCTGTAGAGATTTAGTTGAGTCTTTTGTGACATACCAAATCTTATCAAACTGCCAATGAAATAAAGCTGGAGAAGTTGCAGAACTGTCTGCAGGCTGCTCAAAACAGAGTGGCTGCAACTAGCAGGGAGAACTTTTTCCAACACTGAACTCTTGAGATTCATAATGGAACAGTTAATACCCTACAACCATCAGGCTCCTGTACCAACATGGATAACTTCACTCACTTCAACTTTGAACTGATTCCACAACCTACAGACTCACATTCAAGAACTCGACAACTCATGGTCTCGGTATTATTTATTGGTCTTATTTGCAGTTGGTCTTCTTTTACATATTGCTTGTTTGTCGGTCTTTACCTGCTTATGTCTAGTTTTTCATAAGGTCTATTGTGTTTCTTTGCTTTTTTCCCCTTCAATCGTCTATTAGCAAATGAATCTCAGAGTTGTATATGGTGGCATATACATACTTTGATAATAAATTTGAACTTTGAACTTTGGATGGTGGCCCAGCAGTAACATCACTGGCAGAAAAGATTTTGCCTATCAGCAGAAAGAACAGCCCCACAGGGTGTTCAGAGACACCAAGTTCAGGGTTCAAATCCTGCTGCTGCCTATGAGGAGTTTGTACTTTCTCCCCAAGACTGCGTGGATTTCCCCTGGTGTTCTGGTTTCCTCCCACAGTCCACAGATGTTCATTAAAGATTAGAGTTAGTAAGCTGTGGGAATGCTATGTTGGCACAGGAAGCGTGGCAGTACTTGCAGGCTGCCCCAGCACAATCCTCGGTGATTTGATTTGATACAAACAACAGATTTCATTGTATGTTTTGATTCACGTGACAAATAAAGCTAATCTTTAAGTTAAGAAATATGATTGAATTTATAAAAAACTATATATAAACAAAGACAGATAAACAACCAAATGTGCAAAAGAAGACAAATAGTGCAAATATAAATACTGAGAACAAGATGTTGAGTTCTTGAACGTGAGTCTGTCGGTTGTAGAATCAGTTCTGTGTTGAGGTGAGTGAAGTTAGCCACACGGGTTCAGAAGCCTGATGGTTGTAGAGTCATAACTGTTCCTGACCCTGACCTATGCCTCCCATACTTCCTGCTTGATAGTAGTATTGAGAAGAGTGCATGACCTGGATTGTGTAGTCCTCAATGATGGGTGCTGCTTTCCTGTGACAGCACTCCTTGTAGATGTGCTCAATGATGAGGGTGAGCTTTACCTGTGATGGACTGGGTTGTGTCCCATCAATTTCTGTAGACTTTTCCATTCCTAGGCATTGGTGTTTCATACCAGGCTGAAATGTAACCTGTCAGGATACTCCCCACTGTGCATTGACAGACATTTGTCAAAGTTTTAGTTGCAAAGGAAAGTAAGTGTTGTGTCTCATTAATACCCACTTCTCAGATTCCATACGAAAATGGTTCAGCCATTGAAATGGGATGGCAAGTAGCTATCAATGATCTTTGAAGTTGGGACATCAGGACTCTGTTTTTCTTTACAAAACTACAAAAGATCTCTGGCAGGTGGTAAGAGTGGACTCCCTCACCTCTGCCCCTTCAGGGCTGTGTACTAAGCCCTGAAGTCTTCCTTTACTCCTTCCTCTACTCTCTGTATACTCATGACTGTGTCACCTCCTACAGCTTCAATCTGCTAATCAAATTTGCTGATGACATTACACTAATTGGCCTAATCTCAAATAATAATGAGGCAGCCTACAGAGAGGAAGTCATTACCCTGACACAGTGGTGTCAAGAAAACAACTTATCCCTCAATGTCACAGAACAAAGGAATTGGTTGTGGACTACAGGGGGAATGGAGACAGATTAACCCCTATAGACATCATTGGGTCTGGGGTTGAGAGGGTCTTTCATTGATTCTTTTATGGTTATTATTCTAATTTGGGTGTATTTAGTATGCCCACAAAAAATGAATCTTTATGTTGTATATGGTGATATATTTGTACTTTGGTAACAAATTTACTTTGAATTTTGAAATTTGCTTATTGCTGTCTATAAAACACTCAGTTGCCTGGGGAGAAGGGGAGGTCCACGGATCCCAGAAATCCCACACTGTACCCATAGTGACTGCGTGCTCTGCCTCTAAGGACACTCAGGCACGGACATATCCCCAGAAGAGGGGAAAGCAGTCGACTTGGGCAATGCCCTCATTGCCTGCCGCTGGGATCTATGAATTGAAATCCTGGCCAGGCGCAGGGGCAAGCTCACTTGTAGATCCCCTGAGTGACCCATCCCCCCCCCCCCCCCCACCGGCACCACCACTCCCGTACTGGGTGATCACATATCAAGAGGGTGATCAGGCCTCTGTTAAGTCCGTTGGGGAAGGAGGTAGGTCAAGGTGTGCAGTTTTTCATTGATCCAATGATGTTTCTTTGTTTCTACTGTGAATGGGTGGCACACTATCGTAGTGGCTAGCACTACGTTTTACAGTACCAGCGACCTGAGTTCAATTGCTACTGCCTGTAAGAAGTTCGTACATTCTCCCCATGACTACATGTGTATCCTCTGGGTAATCTGGTTTCTTCCCATATTCCAAAGACATATGGGTTGTTAGGGTAATTCACCATTGTAAATTGTCCCATGTTTAGGCTATTGGCTACAATTTATAATCAGACTGTAGCTCATTTAGATTCTTCCTGCTTTTTCTGTTTTTGCCCATTCCTTCTTATTGCCATTTGAATGAAGTGATTGTTTCTTTTTTGCATTGAGGGTTGGGGCTTAGGGGTTTAATGTTTCTGTTGCTGGTTGTGTGATTTGTTTTTTCTTTGCATGAGAAAGGGATTTGAGGGATTGGTGTTCCTGTTGCTGTTTGCATGATTTGTTTGTTTTTTTGCATGAGACAGGGGCTTGGAGTTTGATGTTGCCATCTGCACAATTCGTCTTTGGAGGGGAGATGTTTCTCTTTGAATGGGTTCCATTGCTTTCGTTGTTTTTTGGCTATCTGGAGAAGACAAATCTTAGAGTTGTGTACTGCATACATACTTTGATAACAGACAGACAGACATACTTTATTGATCCCGAGGGAAGTTGGGTTTCATTACAGCCACACCAAGAATAGTGAAGAAATATAGCAATATAAAACCATAAATAATAAAATAATAATAAGTTAATCATGCCAAGTGGAAATAAGTCCAGGACCAGCCTATTGGCTCAGGGTGTCTGACACTCCGAGGGAGGAGTTGTAAAGTTTGATGGCCACAGGTAGGAATGAATTCCTATAATGCTCAGTGTTACATCTCGGTGGAATGAGTCTCTGGCTGAATGTACTCCTGTGCCTAACCAGTACATTATGGAGTGAATAGGAGTCATTGTCCAAGATGGCATGCAACTTGGACCGCATCCTCTTTTCAGACACCACCGTCAGAGAGTCCAGTTTCACCCCCACAACATTCTTACGAATGAGTTGGTTGGTTCTGTTGGTGTCTGCTGCCCCAGCACATAACAGCAAACATGATAGCACTGTTATCTGACACATAATAAATGTGTCTTGAATCTTGAACCTTTTCTCACTGTTACCATTAGGTAGGAGGTACAGAAGCCTGAAGGCACACACTCAGTGATTCAGGAACATCTTCTTCCGATTCAGAGACCTGGACCTCACAACAGCAGCAGCAACGAAGAAAGCCTTCCTGGAGATTTCCAGATGTTCCTCCATGCTCCCACGTCCATTTTTCATCAGATTAGGATTGTGCACAGCACAAATTGGGCGACTGTTGGACAGCACAGCTCAAAGGATCAATAGGGCCTGTTCCACATGGTACCTCTCTCAATCAATCAATCAATCAATCACTAAATAAATAAATATGGTTGTATATGGTGACATATATGGACTTGAATAATAAATTTACTTAGAACTTGTGAACCTTGAACAGATTAACATTCCTATTTTCTCTGCCTCATAAGGGAACAAAAAAATAGTATTTTCTATTCCTTTTGAAGGGTCCCAGCCCAAAACAGTGACTGTTTACTCACTTCCATAGATGTTGCCTGACTTGCTGAGTTCCTCCAGCATTGTGTGTGTGTGTTGCTATGGATTTCCAGCATCTGTGCTTAAAGTAGTGTAGGTATTTAATGGATCTTTCATAGCTCTGGAGTTCCTGCCTGTTAGGTCTGGCTTGGTTCTATAGCCATGTGCATTGCCTTTGAGTGCCTGCGATTCAGGCTTGGCTAACATTATACTTATGCAGAAATATCATTACTCTTGGGTAGATGTTCAATGTAAAATTGTAGCAACTATATCACTGGCTCAATCTTATCTGTTACCCATCTGGTTTCTGCCAAACAGGTGTGATTAAAATTACTCCGAAGTATCAACTTGACTGAACTAGTCACAGTTATGTTGTGTCAGACAACTGTTTAAGTTCAGGTGTGTAGAGTTATCCCATCTTCAAGCACATAATCTGACACTCCAGTGCCTGCATGGCCCAAGGTGCTGGATTCTGAATGTGCTATCAATGTAAAAGATTTTAGGACAGTTTTTCCAGGGACCTGGCCAATACGGTCTAACTATTTATGGCAGATTTCCCAGGGATCTGGCAAATGTGGTTTTACTTACTTTGCTGGAGGAACTCAACAGTTCAGGCACCATCTGTTCTAAAGGGACATCCTTCTGTTCTGAGGCTGTGCCCTCACTTGTTTATCCAGTTTCCACACTGAGATGAGGTTAAGTTCTCTATTTTAATTACTAGAGACTTGCAGCTTCATTTGATCTTATTTTTGGACCCTTCTTTTAGTATTATATGTACCTTAAGATTGTTATATCTGGTAGTTGTAGTGGAGATAAGCTCCCAATACCTATAAATGCTTCTGATGTTGTGTATCTCAAATAGCCTCTGACAACCCATTCCAGTTCCTAGCGTTCATGTTGAATTGAATCAAAATGAATTGTAATGACTTTATTACTTACATCCTTCATGTACATGGGGAGTAAAAATCTTTATGTTTTTTCTAAATATGCAATGTGCCATTTATAGTAATTTATAATAAATAATATATACAAAAGGACAATCAAAATATCATAGAAGTACAGTTGTATCAGCATGAATTAAACAGTCTGATGGCCTGGTGGAAGAAGCTGTCCCCCGAGCCTGTTGGTTCTGGGTTTTATGCTGCGGTACCGCTTCCCAGGTGGTAGCAGTTGGAGCTATTAGTGTTAGCGCCTGTCTTTATAAATGTCCTGAATAGTGGGAAGTTCACATTTACAAATATGCTGGGCTGTTTGCCCCACTATCTGAAGAGTGCTGCAGTTTGCAGCGGCTTCTCCGGAGTTGATATCTGTTATTTGTCAAGCGGGGTGCTGTGCACAATCCTAATCTGATGAAAAATGGACGTGGGAGCACAGAGGAACATCTGGAAATCTCCAGGAAGGCTTTCTTCGTTGCTGCTGCTATTGTGAGGTCCGGGTCTCTGAATCGGAAGAAGATGTTCCTGAATCACTGAGTGTGTGCCTTCAGGCTTCTGTACCTCCTACCTGATGGTAACAGTGAGAAAAGGGCATGCCCTGGGTGCTGGAGGTCCTTAATAATGGATGCTGTCTCTTTCTTAGACACTGCTCCTTGAAGATGTTCTGGGTACTTTGTAGGCTAGTGCCCAAGATGGAACTGATTAGATTTACAACCTTCTGCAGCTTCTTTCGGTTTTGTGTCCTGAGGTTCCTGATGGCATCCGTGAGAAGAGAGCATGTCCTTGGTGGTGGGGAGTCCTTGGATGCTGCTTTCCTGTGACACTGCTTCATGTAGATGTGCTCGATAATGAGGAGAGCTTTATACCATGATGGACTGGGCCATATCCACTACCTTCTGTAGGATTTTCAGTTCAAGGGCATTTGTGTTTCCATACCAGGCTGTGATGCAGCCTGTCAATATACTCTCCACCATATAGCTATAGAAGTTTTACAAGGTTTTAGATGTCATGCCAAACCTTCACAAAGTCCTGAGGAAATAGATGCACTGTCATGTTTCCTTCATGATGTTGCTCTGGATTTGCAGCGTCTGCAGTGTGTCCTGTGTTTGTGACTTATTTAATTTGCTGTTTGAAGAATTCACTGCACACAATATGGATGCTGCATTTAAAACAAAGGCTTCGATCTATATAATACCCTTCCAGCAGAATGGATGGCACAGTAGTGCATCAGTTAGCTTCATGCTCTATAGCATTGGCAATCATAAGATGAGGGTTCAATTTCCACTGCTGGCTCTAAGGAATTTGTACGTTCTCCCCATGACCATGTAGGTTTCTTCATGGTGCTCCAGTTTTCTCAGCATTCCAAAGATGTACCAGTTATGGTGAGTAAGTTTTGGGCATGCTATGTTGGCACTGGAAGTATGGCAACACTTGTGCGCTGCCCAAACCACATCTCACCTAGTCGTCTTTGATGTAAACGAATCACACAACATGCTGGTGGAACACAGCAGGCCAGGCAGCATCTATAAGGAGAAGCACTGTCAACGTTTCGGGCCGAGACCCTTTGTCCTGAAACGTCGACAGTGCTTCTTCCTATAGATGCTGCCTGGCCTGCTGTGTTCCACCAGCGTTTTGAGTGTGTTTGTTTGAATTTCCAGCATCTGAAGATTTCCTCGTGCTTGATGTAAATGATTCATTTCACTGTATGTCTCAATATTTTGATGTACAGTACATGTGATAAATAAAGCTAATCTTTAAAAACAATCTGAAAGTCATTTAGGTGTTTTTCAAAGTACGGCTATTTTAATAATGTAGAAAACACAGGAGATAGTTTACCAAAAGTAAATGATCCACAAACACTAGTGATAATGAACATATAATGAACTTCTTTCTAAGTTTGCGAAGATTCTGCATGACATCTAAAACTTCCATAGATGTGTGGTGGAGAGTATATTGACTGGCTGCAACACAGCCTGGTATGGAAGAGGAAATCCTACAAAAAGTAATGGATGCAGCCGTCCATCACGGGTTAAGCCCTCCTCACTGTTGAGCACATCTACATGGAAAGCAGGAAAGCAGTATCCTTCATCAAGGACCCTCACTACCCAGGTCATGCTCTCTTCTTTCTGCTACCATCAGGAAGAAGGTACAGTAGCCTCAGGACCCACACCACCAGGTTCAGGAACAGTAATTAGCCTTCAACCATCAGGCTCTTGAAACAGAGGGAATAACTTCATGCAACCTTATTTGCCCCATCACTGAGCTGTTCTCATAACCTAGGGACTCACATTCAATGACTCCTCACCTCATGTTCTTGATATTTATTGCTTATTTATTTATTTATTATTATTTATTTTTTCTTTTGTATTTGCACATTTTATTGTCTTTTGCACACTGGTTTCCATCCTGCTGGTGGACTTTTTCATTGATTCTATTATGGTTATTGGATTTACTGGGTATCCCTGGAAAAATGAATCTCAGTGTAGGATATGGTGACATGTATGTACTTTGATAATAAAGTTATTTTGAACTTTGAATTTTGATAATGGTCTAGTTCTGTATACACATACTGGAATTTTAGACTCAAAATAATTGTCCTTCATAGAAGAATGAGGTGATCCCATTGGAAGTTACTGAATATTGAAAGACCTACTGGATGTGGAAAGGATGCTTGGAATAGTGGGAGAGAAAGTGTCAGGGGAGGATGAGGTCTTTGGTTATGCTTTTCTGAGGCAGTGAAAAGTCTAGACAGAGTTCATGGAGAGGAGGCTAATTTATGAGATGTGCTGAGCAGTGTCCAAACTCTCTGATGCTGAAAGTCACCATTGCCTGACACATTTATGGCGTTTCTATTACTGGCCGGGCCTGAATGTAATTTCAGATGAAAAGTTTCCCTTTCGAATAAGCAGTTGACATCTCAGGCCAAGACCCTTCTTCAGGGCCAGAATAAGAAGGTGGGGGGAGGAGTACAAGCTGGCAGGAGATAGGTGGAACCAGGTGAGGGGGGATGAACTGAGAAGCTGGGAGGGGATAGGTGGAAGGGAGTAAAGTTAAATTCATGATTCCTGGTGAGGACTCTTGTCCAGAAACGTCGACTGTTTATTCATCTCCATAGATGCTACCCAACCCACTGAGTTCCTCTGGCATTTTGTGCGTTTTGCTTTGGATCATTGTGTTTATGTGTTGGGACAGTGATACAGCTTTATTTGATACATGTTATCACTGAGATTGGCTCTGCTGCAGATCATTGTTTAGAACAGTAGTCTCTAGCTGGCTGGAGATTGTAAAAATGTTGTACTAACTACCACAGTGTCCTCAGCCTTTTCCTGATCAATTAGTAAGCATATTAATGCCTTTATTGTCTCCTCCTGAAAGAGTTTACATTTAATACGTTGGTGTTAGTGCATCTGTCACACCAATACCAGCGTACTGAAGAAGGCCAACATTAACAGCATCTCCACCACAATAAAGCAACACCAACTCCGATAGACAGGTCATGTCACCCAGATGCTTAATCATGTCCTTCCAAACAGATCGAGATGAAAAAAGTTCAGTGAGTCCCTGGTGGGTAAAGAAAATGCTTCAAAGATAACATCAAAATCAGTCTGAAGAAGTTCAACATCACGTCTAAAGACTGGGAAGACATTGCACTCATTACATCTGGAGGAAATCCGTTCCAAGAGGGAGCCGCACTACATGAGAATGACTTCTGCTGTGCCACAGAGGACAAGTGGGAGCTGAGAAAGGAGAGACTGAACAACCAAAAGACCCATCCACTAACCACAGCCACCGCTTACTCTTGTCCACACTGCACAGGAATATGTGGATCCCAGATGGCCTCTGTAGCCACCAATAGACAACCCCTTAGGAAAATATCAGACTCAATTCGAGTATCGCACTACTACACTCTGGATATATACATCTGGACAAAAGGTTTTAGGATTCAATTAGTTTTCCTCATATTCTTCCCATTTTCTACTTTAAATGTGATTAGCTTATAACGCATCTTATCACTTCTCTTCTTGTCCTACTTCCTGGATAAGTACTGAACATAATAATGGTTTATATTTCTGCTGTCTCCCTGTATATTTCTATGGACTTTTCTCAATTGATATTTCCAACTCAAACCTCCTGTTCTTATATTGTCTACAAAATAATATATTATTTTGTTTATTGTTTCAAGATAATTTTATGGTTTCCTTATTGTTTCTTTTGACTTCTTTCCTAATCCCCTTTGTAATCTAAACACAGGAGATTGTGCAGACGCTGGAAATGCAGAGCAACACAGAAAATGCTGGAGGAAGTCAGCAGGTCAGGCAGTGTCTATGGAAAGGAATTACACAATCAAAATTTTTGGTCAAGATCCCTTTCCAGTCCCAATGAAGGGTCTCAGGCTGAAATGGCGCCTGTTTATTAATTTTCATAGATGCTTTCTGAAATGCTGAGCTCCCCCCGCATTTTGTTTGTTGGCTTGATCATTATTTGAATGAATAGCTTGTAAACTCACTGTGGGCAGCTCAGGCAGCTTCCAGGGTGTACTGTAATGAACTAGGGCTGTTTTCCCACTTTATAGATGGTGCGTGCAGCCAGTGTCCCTGTGGTAACACTGCTGGAGCACTTGGTTAATTAGGGTCATAGCTGCCCATTTAGAACATTGTTTTAATTTATTGAGATCCAATGTGGAACCGGCCCTTCCGGCTGGCACCACCCAGCAATCCCCCTATTTAATCCTAACCTAATCATGGGACAGTTTACAATGATCAATTAACCTACCAACTGGTATGTTTTTGGATTGTGGGAGAAAACTGGAGCACCCGGAGGAAACCCACGCGGTCATGGGAAGAATGTTCAAACACCTTACAGGCAGGGGCGGGAGTTAAACCCTGCTCCCTGTTTGTGCACTTTACAGAACCGCTACCATGCTGCCCCTAGAATAATATGGCAGCACAAACAAAATACCAGACAAACTCAGTAGATCAAGCAGCAACTATTGAAAGAAATAAACAGCTGATGCTTCAGGCCGAGACATTTCATAAGCACTGCAAAGGTGCCCTTCCTCCTTCCCTTTCTCCCGTTGTCCATTCACCTCTCCCATCAGATTCCTTCTTCTTTTGCCCTTTATCTCTTCCATCTATTCTCTCCCACCTTCTCACTTCATCTCCCCTCCTGCCTTCCCTCTCACCCGGTCACTTATCATCTGCCAGCTTGTACTCCTTCCCCTCGGACCCAGCTTCTTTTTCTGGCTTCTGTCTCCTTCCTTTCCATTCCTGATGGAGAGCGTTGGCCTGATCCATTTAGTTCCTCCAGCTTTTTGTGTGTGTTGCTCTGAATCCCATATATGTTGTCATGTTGACATTCAACATATTGACGCCATGACAAAAAAGCTCAACAGGGAGCTACAGGGAGGTAGTCACCCCAAGTCTACAGGAGACAGTTAAATGGGTGTTTTCAGGAGAGGGAAGGGAGAACGTCAGATAGTGGAGAGCACCCTTATGGCTGTCCTCCTCAACAATAAGTACTCCATTTTGGGAGGAGCAACAGCAACTGTGCCTCTGACACAGAGACTGGTCCTGTGGCTCAGAAGGGTAGGGAATTTCTGGCAAATTTATTTTAATCATGAAGTATATCTTAATAAGGTTCACTTTTAATTGTACTTACAATCACAATCAGACAAACAAAAAGAGGATGGCGGCAGTAATAGGGGATTCCATAGTCAAGGCGACAGATAAGCAATTCTGTGAGTGCAAAAAGGGAACACAGTTGGTAGTTTGCCTCCCAGGTGCCAGGGTCTGAGATGTTTCTGAACGTGTTCACAACATCCTAAAAAGGGTGGGTGAGCAGCCAGAAGTCATAGTACATATTGGTACCAATGACAAAGGAAGAAATAGAGAAGAGGTCCTGAAAATAAGTTAAGAAGAAAGCTGAGAAACAGAACCACAAGGGTAGTAATCTTGGGATTGCTGCTTGTGAGAATAGGAATAGAATGAGGTGGCAGATAAATGCATGGCTGAAGAATTGGAGCGGGGGGGGGGGGGGAGGGATTCAGATTTCGGGATAATTGGAATCTCTTCTGAGGCAGGTGGGACCTGTACAAAAGGAATGGGTTGCACTTGAATCTGAGAGGGACCAGTATTCTTACAGGCAAATTTGCTAGAGGTGTTGAGAGTGGATTAAGCTGATAGAACTGAGGATGAGCCAGCAGGTTTACAAGTGGATGATGGGTGTAACATGAATGTAAGGAAGAACAAGCCAATGATTGGGTACAAATGGAAACAGAGCAAAGAGTTAAATTGTACCACAGAAGCAAAATTCAAAAGGGCAAAGAATACAGGACTGAAAGTGCTGCATTTAAATGTGTGTAGAATTTGGAATAAGGTGGATGAAATTGTGGCGCAATTAGAGATTGATCAGTATGTGGGCATCACTGAGTTGTGGCTGAAAGAAGGTCATAGTTGGGTGCTTAATATCAAATGATATACTTTGATTCGATAGGACAGGCAGAAAGGCATAGTCAGTGGTGTGGCTCTGTTGGTAAGAGATGGAATTACATCTTTAGAAAGGAGTGACATAGGGTTTGAGAATGTTGATTCTTTGTGGGTGGAGTTAGGAAACTGCAAGGGTAAAAAAGACCAATATGAGAATCATATGTAGGTCTTCAAATAATAGCCACGATGTGGAGTTGAGATTGCAAAGTGAGCTGGAAAGGGCATGCAATAAAGGTAATGACACAATTTGTAATGGGGGACTTCAATATGCAATATGGGAAAATCAGGTTGGTGTCAGATCACAAGAGAGGGAATTTGTTAAATGCATATGAGATGGTTTTTCAGAGTAGCTTGTGCTTGAACCTACCCGGGGAAAAACTATCTTAGATTAGACAATAGACAATAGGTGCAGAAGTAGACCATTCGGCCCTTCGAGCCTGCACCGCCATTCTGAGATCATGGCTGATCATCTACTATCAATACCTGGTTCCTGCCTTGTCCCCCTATCCATAAGATACCTATCTAGCTCCTTCTTGAAAGCATCCAGAGAATTGGCCTCCACTGCCTTCTGAGGCAGTACATTCCACACCCCCACAACTCTCTGGGAGACGAAGTTTTTCCTTAACTCTGTCCTAAATGACCTACCCCTTATTCTCAAACCATGCCCTCTGGTACTGGACTCTCCTAGCATCTGGAAAATATTTCCTGCCTCTATCTTGTCCAATCCCTTAATAATCTTATATGTTGCAATCAGATACCCTCTCAATCTCCTTAATTCCAGCGTGTACAAGCTCAGTCTCTCTAATCTCTCTGCAAAAGACAGTCCGGACATGAGGCGTTGTGTAATAGCCCAGATTTTATTAGGGAGCTTAATGTAAAGGAACCCTTAGGAGTCATTGACCATAGTATGATTGAATTCATTTTGCAATTTGAGAGGGAGAAGCATAAGCCACATGTATCAGTATTGCAATGGAATAAAGGGAATTACAGAGGCATGAGAGAGGAGTTTGCAAAGGTAGATTGGAAGAAGATAGTAACAGATATGACGGCAGAGTGGAGATGGCTGAAGTTTCTGGGAATAGTTCACAAGGCACAGGATAGATACATCTGCAGAGGAAGATATTCCCAAATGGCAGGGGTAGGCAACTGTGGCCGCAAAAGTTAAAGACTGCATAAAAGCCAAGGGAAGTGCATATAAGGTAGCAAATATGATTGGGAAGTTTTTAAACTCTAACAAAAGGCAACTAAAAAAGCTAGAAGAGAAACGATGAAATACAAGGCAGACTGGCTAATAATATAAAGCAGGATACCAAAGTATTTTCTGTTATATAAAGAGTAAAATGGAGGTGAGAGTGGATATTGGACCACTAGAAATTGATGCTGGTGAGATAGTAATGGGGGACAAAGAAATGGCAGATGAACTGAATGGATACTTTGCATCAGTTGGAGCAGGGATCCAGTCGCAGACCCAGTACTGTGCACACAGTGATATTAATTGAATAACAAATCCCAAAGTGCAAACAAAGTCAGTGTCAAACTTCAGGCAGAGATCAAAACACCCGGAGAAATCCAAAAACCTGAATCAGAAAACAGGCAGAGTCGATATTCAGACGGATAGAGTACAGATACAGATGCTGGAAAGGCTCAGTAAAATTCACTGGCACAATCTAAAAACAAACAGGTGAAAACACAGGACTGAAATAGACTGAGCAATAAACAGAGGCAGATGATAAGTGGTGCACAATGAGACACAGGTGGCAGCAATGCAGGTAATAATGTGAAACAGACGAGAGACAGAGTACTCAGTAATACAGGGGCCAGAGTAGAGCAGGAGTGAGGACAGGAACACATGACAATACAAAACCAGAGACTGACAGCTGGGGGGGGGGACACAAGAAGACAGTTTTACTGGAGGTACTGACAGGAAGACACTAGCAGTGTGCCAGAGGTCCATGAGTGTCAGGAGTGAGTACCATTGCTATTACAAAGGAAAAAATGTGAGGCAAAATCAAAGGTCTTAAGGTGGATAAGTCTCCTGGACCAGATGGACTACATCCCAGAGTTCTGAGAGAGGTTGCTGAAGAGACAACAGATGCATTGGTCATGATCTTTCACGAATCATTTCATTCTGGCATCATCCTGGAAGATGTCACTCCACTCATTAAGAACAGAGGAAGGGAAAAGAAAGGAAATTATAGGCCAGTTAGTCTAACCTCAGTGGTCAGGAAAGTGTTGGAGTCTATTACGAAGGATGAGGTTTCAGGGTACTTGGAGACTAATGATTAAAAAAAAGTCAAAGTCAGCATGGTTTCTGTAAAGGGAAATCTTGCTTGACAAATTTGTTAGTTCTTTGAGGAAGTAACAAGCAGGATGGACAAAGGAGATGCAGTGGATGTCATTTACTTGGATTTTCAGAAGGCGTTTAATAAGGTGCCACACATGAGGCTGCTTAACAAGATAAAATCCTATAATACTGGCATGGATAGCGGAATGGTTGACAGCCAGGAGGCAGCAAGTGGGAATAAAAGGGGCCTTTTCTGGTTGACTGCCAGTGACTAGTGGTGTTTCTCAGGGGTCAGTATTGGGACTGCTACTTTTCACACTGTTTGCCATTGATTTTGATGTTGGGATTGATGGCTTTGTGGCAAAGTTTGCATATGATACATAGAGAAGTGGAGGAGTCGTTAGTGCTGAGGAAGCAATGTGATTGCAGCAGGCCAAATTGGAAGAATGGGCAAAAAAAGTGGCAGATGGAATACAGTGTTGGGAAATGTATGATAATGCATTTTGATAAAAGGAACAATAGTGTGGACTATTATCTAAATGGGGAGAAGGTTCAAATATCAGAGGTGCAGAGGGAGTTGGGAATCCCTGTGCAAGACTCCCAGAAGGTTAATTTACAGGTTGAGTCTGTGGTAAAGAAGGGAAGTGCAATGTTAGCTTTTATTTCAAAGGGAATAGAATATAAAAACAAGGAGATAATGCTGAGGCTTTAAAAGACACTAGTCAGGCCACCCTTGGAATATTGTCAACAGGTTTGGGCCCCATATCTCAGAAAGGATGTGTTGTTATTGGAGAGAGTCCAGAGGAATTTCACAAGGATGATTCCGAGAATGAAGGGGTTAACATATGAGGAGCATTTGGCAGCTTTGGGCCTGTATTCACTGGAATTTAGAAGAGGGAGATCTCATTGAAACCTACCAAATGTTGAAAGGACTAGATAAAATGGACGTAGAGAGGATGTTTCCTGTGGTGGGAGTATCCCAAACTCGATGGCACAGCCTCAAAATTGAGGGGCGAACATTTAGAACAGAGGTAATGAGGTATATTTTTAGTCAGAGAGTAGTAAATCTATAGAATGCTCTGCCACAGATTATGATGGAGGCCAGGTCCATGGGTATATTTAAGGTGGAAGATGATAGTTTCCTGATCAGTCAGGGCATCAAAGGATATGATGAGCAGACCAGTGCAAGAGGTTGAGTGGGATTCGGGATCAGCCATGGTGGAACAGACTCGATGGTTGAATGGCCTAATTGTGCTCCTATGTCTTATGGTCGCATAATCTTATAAACCTCTATCAGATCTCCCCTCAGCCTCCACCACTCCAGAGAAAACAACCCAAATTTGTTCAACCTCCTATTGCCCTCCAATCCAGGAATTTTGGAAAACCTCATCTGCACCCTGACCAAAGCCTTAAAATTTTTCATTGGTGAGCAGAACTGTATGCAATGTACCAGATGTGGTCTAACCAGAGATTTATAAAGCTGTAACATAATTTCCTGACTTTTGATCTTAATGCCTTGATAATAAAGGCAAGCATTCCATATGCTTTTTTAATCACCCTGTCAACCTGTGTAGCCAATTCCAGGAAGCTGTGAACTTGGACTCCAAGATCCCTCTACTCATTAGCACTGTTATGAGTTTTGCCCTTATGTCTACATAATGAATGCCCATGTCTACTGATGATACCTTATGAGTAACTATTTATCATAAACAAACTTCGGTTGCAAGAACAGGAAAACAGATTACTATCTGAATGGTGGCTAATTAGGAAAAGGGGAGATGCAACGAGACCTGGGTGTCATTGTACACCAGTCATTGAAGGTGGGCATGCAGGTACAGCAGGCAGTGAAAAAGGCAAATGGTATGCTGACATTCATAGCAAAAGGATTTGAGTACAGGAGCAGGGAGGTTCTACTGCAGTTGAACAAGGCCTTGGTGAGACTGCACCTAGAGTATTGTGTGCAGTTTTGGTCCCCTAATCTGAGGAAAGATTGCCATAGAGGGAGTACAAAGAAGGTTCACCAGATTGATTCCTGGGATGGCAGACTTTCATATGAAGAAAGACTGGATCAACTAGGCTTATACTCACTGGAATTTAGAAGATTGAGGGGGGATCTTATTGAAACGTATAAAATTCTAAAGGGATTGGACAGGCTAGATGCAGGAAGATTGTTTCTGATGTTGGGAAAGTCCAGAACGAGTCCAGAAAGGGGAAGCCTTTTAGGACCGAGATGAGGAAAAACTTCTTCACACAGAGAGTGGTGAATCTATGGAATTCTCTGCCACAGGAAACAGTTGAGGCCGGTTCATTGGCTATATTTAAGAGGAAGTTAGATATGGCCCTTGTGGCTAAAGGGATCAGGGGGTATGGAGAGAAAGCAGGTACAGGGTTCTGAGTTGGATGATCAGCCATGATCATACTGAATGGCGGTGCAGGCTCAAAGGGCCGAATGGCCTACTCCTGCACCTATTTTTTATGCTTCTATGTTTCTAGATGTCTTCTGTTATTTTAGAAAAAAATAATCAAACTTTAGAAATCTGATTACATTTTTATTTCCTATTTTGGATTTATAAGTATCTATTTTTGTTCAGTTGTTACCTGATCTAAAATTTCTGCCAAAGCAGGTTTAGAAAGATTTGATGCATTAGATATCTAGAAGTTCAAAGCAAAATAAGACACATTTTATAAACACGAGATTTTTCAGTTGCCGAAAATCTTGAGCGATACACAGAAATTTGTGGAGGAACTCAGCAATTTCAGGCAGCATTGGTGGATGCCACACAATGGTGTCTGCAGATTCCTTGCCTTTTTGTCTGGTGTGCTGGAGGTTAAATGACATAGGAGGTGGTTATTCATTGTGTCCAACGATGATAGGAACCTATGTTGGAGATGTTTTTAAAGTGGCAAAGCTGATGCTCTGGGGCAGCTCCACTCTCTCGACCTCAGAAGTCCAGGTCCAGTGGCACGAACAAGCGTCACAAACTGGGCTCTTCCTTGATTGCAGTGGATGACCATGACATCATCTGTGCCTCGTCTTCCACTTCGCTCTCCACGGAGTGTTGCAATAGTGCCCTTCTGGCCATTGGGTCTCACTGTAGATCTCATCTCCCCCAGACCACTGGATGAGACAGGCATGTCCCCATCTCATTGGGGTATGAGACCTGCTGGCCCCCCTGTCGATGTGGTGTACTAGAACCATTGTAGCATGCAAACTGCTAATTGGAGCCACAAGTAAGAGCTGAGTGTCCACCAGGGACCAAATTTGAGCAAACTGCCCCAGAATGGACATGACAAGCTCCTTGCTGGACATCCCATACACCCCATATATGCTACACAGATAACTCCTGACACAGCACGTGAAGGCAAAGTGCCATTTCAATCCGGGGCAATCCCTCAAATCAAGCAGAAAGCCATTTTAGCTCAATAAGACATAGGCACAGAGTTAGGCCATTCAGTCCAACAAGCCTGCTCCATTATTCCATCATGGCTGATTCTCCTGCCTTCTCCCCATAACATTTGATACCCTGACTAATCAAGGATATATCAACCTCGACTTTAAATATACCCAGTGACTTGACCTCCACAGCCATAGCAATAAATTCCACAAACTTACATATCTGTTCCAAAGGGATGCCCCTCTATTCTGAGGCTGCATCTTCTGATCCTAGACTTCCCTACTGTAGGAAACAACTTCTCAATATCCACTCTATCTAGGCCTTTCAATATTCCATAGGTTTCAATGAGAGCACCCCTCCCCCCACCATTCTTCTAAACTCCAGTGAGTACAGGTCCAGAGCCTTCAAAAGCTCTTCATATGTTGACCCTTATACTTCTGGAATCATTTTGTGAACCTCTCCATTGCCAGCACATCTTCTCTAAGATAAGGGGCCCAAAACTGTTCACTATCCTCCAAGTGCGGTCTGACCAATGCCTTATAAAGCTGTGGCCTTAACAAGAGGCCTCCTTCACCCTGTGGGGCAAGACAGAGGACTAATAGATCGAGGGACTGCAAAGTATAAAATGTACCGTCTCATCAAAGGGGAAAATGCGTGGGCCAGACAGACTGAGCACATGTGAACTGAGTGCCTGAAAAGATCTGGTTGCAATTTATTTGTTTGATTTTCTTTAGATGTGCTCACATTTTTCAGCAGATTTTCCGAGATGTATCACAGGCATTGATTTACTTTTGAAGTGCTGTCACTGTTATAAAGGTAAATGAGCTGGGAAATTGAATTGAATTGCACCTGGTTTAAATGTGCATATCACGCAAAAATTAACTTAATGCAGAGTAGAGAAACAACCTCCCCTCCATGGGCTCTCATTTAATGTCTCATTAAAGCAGCCAGCTTAATCGAAGTCTCCGCCCACCCTGGACATCCTCTCTTTTCCCCTCTCCCATCGGGCAGAAGATACAAAAGGCTGGAAGCTCCAGACCACCAGGCTCAAGAACAGCTTCCTCCCCTTTGTTAGCAGAATGTTTAAGATGGATTCTTGGCCTCACAAATTGACTTCATTATGATCTTGCACTTTGCTTACCTGCACTGCACTTTCTCTGTTAGTTCTACACTTTATTCTGCATTGTTATTGTTTTACCCCGTTCCGCCCCAGTGCACTGTGGAATGATCTGGTTTGTATGAACAGTATGCAAGACAAGCTTTTCACTAGATCTCAGTACCTGTGACAATAATGTACCGATACCAATACTAGCAGTCATTACCTGATGAAATTGTATCCATTGTGAAGATGGACTGAGAGCTATCACTAACACAAACCTTGCTAAATATAACAGCTTTTATGTGCAATCTGCACATTAAAAAATCCACGCGCCAATTGGACTCATTTACAAGCTGGCATATGTTATAAAATTGAATAAACACCAGATGGGGTTCTGAGACATAAAACTTCTGGCAAATTTATTTTAGTCACTAAGTATATCTAAATAAGGTTCACTTTTAATTATACATAGAAGAGTTTGCCCAATCACAATCAGCCATTTAGCATAAGGTGCATTTACAACACAAGTTAAAAAGGTGCTCCATACGTGATGAGACCTGGGTGGTGGTAGGGAGTTCAGTAGTCTCACGGCCTGGGAGAAGAAGCTGGTTCCCATCCTAACAGTCCTTGTCCTAATGCTATGATACTGCCTGCCTGATGATATGGGGTCAAAAAGATTGTTGGATGGATGAGAGGGAGCATTGCCAATGCTAAGGGCCCTACTTATGCAGTGCTTCTGATAAGTATCTTGGATGAGTAGAAGAGACGCTGATGATTCTCTTAGTGTTCTCACAGCCCTTTGTAGGGCCTTGTGGCCCAATGTCTTGCAATTCCTGTATCAGATGGTGATGCAGCTGGTCAGGACACTTTCAATGGTGCTCCTGTAAAATTTGGTTAAAATGGGGGGGGGGAAGGTGATGCACCATCAATAACTCTCTGAGACGTGAGGTGAGATATCGGCTTCTATTGATTGGAAGAAAGAACAGGCAGCAATTGACCACCATACTACATCCAGGAGACTGAGAGGCAGGGCTCAGGCCCCAATCGCCTTTATAACGGGGTCTGTGGGAGGAGCCACAGGAGCAGTCAGCAGGGGGGCGTGCCCAGACAGGTATATGTAGTTCACCACTTTCAGCCCCCCCCCTTTGTTTTAAAAGAAAGTCCCCATGGGGTGAAGTTTCTTGCAAGTATATTTACAGGTTAAATCTATCAGGTGGTTGAATCTGTTGCTGCGATCTACGTAGCACCAGCTATGATTGCACAGGTGCCAGTGGTGATTGCACCGGAGACGGTGGTTATGCTGGTTCCGGCCTAACTGGAGTTGTCAGCCCACTAGGCGTCAGTGATCCCTCATGCGTGTGTGAGGCGCCTGGTATACGTGCGTGCGAGACGCCCGGTATAGGAATGTCGTGAGGAGTCTGTGTAGGGCTCGGTGTGCGCGGTGTCACCTCAGGTACAGGGTTCATAGTCACCGTGGAGTGTTCGGGGTAGTGGTCTGCTGCTCCTGCGGGCGCCAGGTTGCAGACGGAGACCGTGTCCTCCCACTCATCAGGTAAGACCTAGGGGTTCGCCCTCAATAGGGTAGCTTTGAGGGTAGCTAGGGGTTCTACTAGGGGTTCGTCTGTAGAAGATGAACCCTCTTGACCAGCGGGGAGTATTTATTGCTCCTCACACATTTCTGGAGCAGCACTGGCCCTGGGGACGTCAGCCAAGCTGGTAGGGTGGTCCCAGTGGCAGACTTCCTGGGAAAAGAGAATAGGCGCTCATGAGGGGTGGCATTGGTGGACGTACATAACAGAGAGCGGATAGAGTGGAGCGCCTCGGGGAGGACTCCCTGCCATCGAGAGACCGGCAACCCTTTTGACTTAAGGGCTAAAAGTGTGGCCTTCCACACTGTGGCATTCTCCCTCTCCACCTGTCCATTTCCCCGGGGATTATAGCTCGTGGTCCTACTAGTAGCAATGCCCCTAGCCAGCAGGTACTGGTGCAGCTCGACACTCATAAGTGAGGACCCTCTATCACTGTGGATATAGCAGGGATATCCGAACAGAGTGAAGAGCTGGCGCAGGGCTTTTATGACGGACATGGCAGTGGTGTCGGGGCAGGGGATGGCGAAGGGGAACCACGAGTACTCGTCGATAATGTTGAGAAAGTAGACATTGCGGTCGGTGGAGGGAAGGGGGCCCTTAAAGTCAACACTCAGTCGCTCAAAGGGGCGGGTGGCCTTGATAAGTTGCACCTTTTCAGGACGGTAGAAGTGCGGTTTGCACTCAGCGCAGACTTGGCAGGCTCTGGTCATCGCCCTGATGTCCTCAAGGGAGTACGGCAGGTTCTGGGCTTTCATGAAATGGTAAAATTGGATGACCCCCTGATGGCAAAGATGTGCACAGAGGGCGTATAGTTGGTCGAGCTGTGCGCTGGCACACGCTCCCCGGGATAGGGCATCGGGGGCTCATTGAGCCTTCCAGGCCGGTACAGGATATCATAGTTGTAGGTGGAGAGTTCTATTCTCCACCGCAAAATTTTATCATTTTTGATTTTGCTCCGCTGTTGGTTGCTGATCATGAACACAACTGAGCGCTGGTCAGTCAGCAAGGTGAACCTTTTGCCGGCGAGATAGTGCCTCCAGTGCCTAATAGCTTCCACTGTGGCCTGGGCTTCTTTCTTCTTTCGGAGTGCCGAATTTCAGGGCCTTGAAGGGTACGAGAAAAGAATGCTACTGGCCTGCCTGCCCGATTGAGGGTAGCAGCCAGCACGAAATCGGAGGCGTCACTCTCTACTTGGAAGGGAATGGTCTCGTCCACCATATGCATCGTTGCTTTGGCAATGTCCCCTTTAATGCAGCTGAAGGCCGCGTGGGCCTCGGCAGAGAGGGGAAATGTGGTAGACTTGACAGGGGGCAGGCCTTGTCTGCGTAATGGGGGACCCATTGGGCGTAATAGGAAAAGAAGCCCAGGCACCATCTGAGGGCTTTGAGGGTGGTGGGAAGAGGGAGTTCTAACAGGGGGCGTATACGGTCGGGATCAATGACCCCGTTCTACACAACATACCCAAGGATAGCGATTCGGGTGGTTCCGAACACACACTTGTCCCTGTTATAAGTAAAGTTCAGGGCTTTGGCCACTCAGAAAAATTGTTGGAGGTTGGCATTGTGATCCGACCAGTCGTAACCACAGATGGTGATATTATCCAGAGAAGTATCTTGGATGAGTAGAAGAGACCCTGATGATTCTCTTAGCGTTCTCACAGCCCTTTGTAGGGCCTTGTGGCCCGATGCCTTGCAATTCCTGTATCAGATGGTGATGCAGCTGGTCAGGACACTTTCAATGGTGCTCCTGTAAAAATTGGTTAAAATGGGGGGGAAGGAAGCCTCACTCACTTCAACGTCCTCAGGAATTAGAGACAATGCTGCATTTTCTTGACTAGAGGTGAAGATGAGGGACCAAGTGAGATCATCCATTATCCAATATTATTGTAATAGTAATTATCATCTAAAGGTATAGGTTCAGTAACTATGAAGTTTGGATAGATTTGGTATGTCACAACAAACTTTGACAAACTTCTATAGATGCACAGTGGAGAGTAATGGTTGCATTACTGCCTGATATGGAAATACCTTTGCCCAAGAATGAAAAAGCCAACAAAAAATAGTTAACACAGCACAGTCCATCACAAGGCAAGCCGTCCACATCGTTGAGCATATCTACAAGGACCACTGCCCCAAGAAACTAGCATCTGTCATCAAGGACCTCCACGATCCAGACCATGCCCTCTTCTCAATACTACCACTCCCTGGGTCGCCTCAGGCTCGCTCAGCTCGTTCTTGTCTAGGGGGAGCAGCCTTCGGCCCCGCCAAACTGGGTAATCAGCTGGTGTGGATGCTGTGTGATGTCCCCGCCTCGCCCAAAACCAGACAGTACACCATATGTGATTAAATGAGTACAATTTATAAAGGTTACTATAACTAAGTGATTAATAACGATACAGTATATATGAAGAGAAAATTAAAGAAAAGGCGCCAAACTTATCAAAGTCCAAACCACTTCGTGCACAACCGTTGGAGCTCAATTACTGAAGTCTTCTGGCCACCATTCGATCCCCTCCGAACTCCTCGACTCGTAGCTCAGGACCCTCCGAACTCCTCGACTCTCCAAACAGCTCAGGACCCTCCGAGTGGTCAACCAAGCACACCTAGCTTAATTCCCCCCCCCTTGGAGAATCTCCCGGCCTCGGACCCCCCTTTGGGGTCCGATCCTCGCCCAGCTTAGAGCATTGCGTCCTCTCTCTCGACCCCCTCGCGCCGATCTGCCCAAAAGCCCATCAACAAAAGTTTACAGACTCAGAAGAAAGAACATTAATCCCCATTTGGTTTACAAAGGAATACCATTCTCGTTATCAGTAAATTAGCATTCCTGCTTGTTAACAAAAGGAAACCCTTTCCCAACAGTACAAAGAAAAAAAAAGAAACCCCCTTTACACACTTCCTCCACCAAATAAAAGTCATGTCCTCATGACTACTAAATAACACGCCACCTTTCCTGCCAACACACCGTAACCCAAGCACAAACAGTGACATCTCCTCCCCACACAGTAACCCTCACGCCCTGTTCCTCAGGCGCTACTTAGGCCAACTATCTGGGAGTTCCCTAACCCTTCTGAGGCCTCCGTACCCCCTCACCTAAACCCTTCAGGCTCGGACACAACTGGGGATACCTTGGGCCCACTACCAACTCCTCTCTCAACCTCTCACTCATGCCGCACACTGCACACAGCTAACCCTCCCCGCTACACCTGACTCAATGGGAGAAGGGCCAAAGGTCTCTTCCTCAATCAAGGGAAAGTCAGCAAAAGGCAGCTTGTACCACACATCCAGCACATCATCCATCGAATCTGTATTCTTCCTCATTCCTGTGATCGGTAGCTGCTATTTGATCTTCTCCAAACGGAAACACGTGGCCTGCACTGCTCCCGCAGTCTCTTCAGCCTCCTGTTCAGTATTCAATACACTTCTCTCCAGCTTTTTCTTCCTCATGACTTCTTCCAGATCAACTTTCAGGTTTTGCACTTCATTTGAACTGTCGATGGTCATCTTCAGGTTCCCTTCAAGCTTCCGCTTCTCTCTTCTGAGATTCGTCTGTAATTTCTTCACCTCTGCAAACTCCCCTCTCCGGGTTCTCAGTTTGCTATTACCCACAGTCAGACAACTTTCTTCATTCTCTCCAACTTGTAAGTCTTCTGAATGGTTCCAGATCACTTTCTCCAGTCTCTCCATCTTCATTTCAAACTTGATTCCGTAGAGACAGTCTCTCATGAGCTGCGACCTTCGCCAGCCCTGGCACGTGTCCAGAAAACACTTTAACTCGGTAGTTCTCAGCTGCTCCTGCAACGACCTCACTTCATATTCTCCTGAGGCAAATCCAAATACCAAGAGATCATCCACATACACCAAAACTCCAAACGCCTCCACATCCCCTATGGTCTTCCACCTGCCCCGCAGGAAGGTTGCAAGGGCTCCAGATATGCCCTGTGGCATCTTTTCGGACCCGAAGACTCCTAGGGAATTTATAACGGCCGTCTTCTCCTTGTTGGCCCCAATCATCGGGATCTGGCAACATCCACTCCTCAGATCCAGCACCTTAAACCACTTCACACCACTCAGACAGGCCATCGCCTCTCTGGCCCTCAGGGCCATATTCTGGTCACTGACAGTGCGCCTCTTCAACGCAATACAATCCACACACACGCTGCCTACGTCTTCCACGGCTGTAGGGGCCAGTCGCCGCAACCTCTCTCTCTCCGAGGTGTCTTCAGCAGTCAATTCCCCTCCCTTGTGGTATTTCGCAGCGTCCACGAAGAGGGTCTCACCCTCAGATACTTCCCCCAGGCCGTACCACCACCGGCTCTTGTTTGAATTCGGTATCGGCCCAATGCTGCTACACACGTCCGCACAAGCAGCTCGAAACCCTGGGTGCATCGACAATGCCTCCAAACAGCGCTCACCCGCCTCCTCCGGGCAGGCTCCCAAGCGCACCAGCAGGATATTGGTTCTCTCTAGAACAGAAACGCTGCCCGTCTCAACAGGGTCCGGACACATCAGCATTAACGATTCATGAACCTCAGTCTCCTCCACATTTGCCTCTAAGAACTCCATTTTCACTGACCAACAACCGTTGTCTGGATATTCACCGGCACTGGTACCCCGAATCTCCAGTGTCCTCAATGTTGTCAAGGGTAAATGCTTCCAATAACGGTTATGAAACAAACTGTACAGCAACTTCACCGGCGCCCCGGTGCCGAGGATGGCTTTAACTTGACTTCCATCCATCTGTAACAACACCTGTGCGCATGGCCCCTCTAAGCCTTCAGGAATAGGGTCTGTTCCTTTCGGGAGTTTCTTGGTACATTGCTGGGAACGTGCTCCCCCAGAGACCCCAAGCCGTTCCCCCACTGGGCCTCCTCTAAGTTTCCCGACACCTCTCGAATCAACGGAACAACTGATCCCCTTGACAGATCCCCTTGGCACCACAAGCAATTTATCTGCCCCCCTAGGCAAAAAGGTATACCCTAAAAACTTCCCACCAATCTCCTGCCACAGATATAATAAGCCCCCCAGCTGCGGCATTTGACTTCCAGTCGAACCACACGCATTTTCCCACACTTTCCCAGAACTGGCAGCGGTCACTTCGAGGTAATTGCGCCTGACAGTTCTAACAAAGTCACATGCCCGCCTACTCAAATTTTCAACCCGTCCCTGTCGCTTTTCCTCAGCCAAGCACTGCCACTCACCCAACAACTGAGGGGTCCGCTCCGCCCACGCCTCCGCCCCTTTAGGGCTGGACGTTATTCCAATAACCGGGCGGAGCTCACCTCTGCTGAAACATCCCAACCTGTCACTCCTCACTCTCCAAACAGTACGGACAGCCCATGGTCCACCACCATTTCGTCAGCACTAGTCGGAACTCGAACAACGACAATTGCTACCAACAGCAACCACCCCACCCAACATCGCACACCCACAAAGGCACACCAGCTCTTCGCCGCAGACGCAATTTAAAGAGGGTGATCACACAGCTTCCACAGAAATCAACCCCGGATGAGCACCCCACAATGTAACCCCCTGGGTCGCCTCAGGCTCGCTCAGCTCGTTCTTGTCTAGGGGGAGCAGCCTTCGGCCCCGCCAAACTGGGTAATCAGCTGGTGTGGATGCTGTGTGATGTCCCCGCCTCGCCCAAAACCAGACAGTACACCATATGCGATTAAATGAGTACAATTTATAAAGGTTACTATAACTAAGTGATTAATAACGATACAGTATATATGAAGAGAAAATTAAAGAAAAGGCGCCAAACTTATCAAAGTCCAAACCACTTCGTGCACAACCGTTGGAGCTCAATTACTGAAGTCTTCTGGCCACCATTCGATCCCCTCCGAACTCCTCGACTCTCCAAACAGCTCAGGACCCTCCGAGTGGTCAACCAAGCACATCTAGCTTCATCCCCCCCCCCCCCTCCTCGGAGAATCTCCCGGCCTCGGACCCCCCTTTGGGGTCCGATCCTCGCCCAGCTTAGAGCATTGCGTCCTCTCTCTCGACCCCCTCGCGCCGATCTGCCCAAAAGCCCGTCAACAAAAGTTTACAGACTCAGAAGAAAGAACATTAATCCCCATTTGGTTTACAAAGGAATACCATTCTCGTTATCAGTAAATTAGCATTCCTGCTAGTTAACAAAAGGAAACCCTTTCCCAACAGTAACAAAAAAAAGAAACCCCCTTTACACCAACAAAAAATAGTTAACACAGCACAGTCCATCACAAGGAAAGCCGTCCACATCGTTGAGCATATCTACAAGGACCACTGCCCCAAGAAACTAGCATCTGTCATCAAGGACCTCCACGATCCAGACCATGCCCTCTTCTCAATACTACCACTGGGCAGGAGGTACAGAGCCTTAGGTCCCACTCCACCAGGTTCAGGAGCAGTTATTACCCTCCAGCTGCCGTGGTTACTTGAAATGACCAGGAGATGCAGACAATTCTTTGAGAAGTTTAAACCTTTATTTGCAAACAAAGGCTGAGGCAATCAATGAACTTGGCACCGAAAGCCCACCGAGCTCCAGTGTACAGCGTTCTTTATAGTAATTTCTTATCTCAGTTCCATTTTTGGTTTTATCAGCATTCCTAATCAATTTTTAATTGTGTATCATCTATACATTAACTAATCAAACGCTCTTGCCTAGCTCTCGGTGCGCCACCATTATTTCTCTCCAGTTCGCATTGGGGCCCCATTCCTGGCCAAGGTTATTTTTTCAGACAACCTCCCTCACGTTACATTCCTGCTCGTACCGTCCTGTAGCCACCGTTATCTCTTACTAAACAAAGGCTGAGTGTAATACATGGAGTACATTTCAGCTAATTAGTGCTGCTAGCTAAACAGGTGTTCTGTAATTGCCACAGTATGCAGCTAAGAGAGTACAAAGTATCTAGTTAAAACAATACATAGCAAAATGTGTCTAGTAAAATAATACATAGTAATTATTCAGTACCTAGAGGTGATTACATAGTATAGTAAATAGCTAGTACATAGTGATTATATTTCAGGTATATATAATGATTATGTCAGGTATATTTCTCAATACAACCAGCATGGATAATTTTTCTCACCTCAACTCTGAACTGATTCCACAACTGACAGATTCACTTTCAAGAACTTTACAACTCATATTCTCAGTCCAATTTTAATTTGCACAGTTTGTCTTCTGTTGCCATTGGTGTTTGTTAGTTTTTGTCTGTTTATGTATAGTTTTTCATGAATTCCTTTGTATTTCTTTAATTTTCCAAGAATGCCTACAAGAAAGTGAATCTCAGAGTAGTATCTGGTGACATACACAGCAAAACACTTTGATAATAAATTTATTTTGAACTTAGAACTGTTGAATTTTGAGCATTGAATTCATGAATTCTGTAGTTATTGGAGTAGTTAGTTCTAAATAATCTGATTGAATTACTGTGACAAGTATTCCAAGGTCTTACAGAATCCATCCAGAGATAATTTCACTCATCACAGATCTAAACAGGTTTTACAAACTATTAACTCATTTTCAAGGATGATACAGATTCTCAGAATTTATCTATCTGTCATCTGTCTGTCTATTTATTTGTTTTCTTTTGCCCATTAAGTGTTGGTCAGTCTTTGTGTGTATTTTTTTAATGATTCTATTGTATTTCTTTGTTCTACTGTGAATGCCTGCTTTAAATCATGACTCCTGTACAATGTGAAAATGGAACCCATTTTTAATGGATAATATAAGCCAAATGCCACATTCTCATTGTGGTTTATACCCCAAACAGAGCTCAGCTTCTTGAAGCCCATCTGAACCAATTTGTAAGGAAATAGAAAATATGCTTGTATAAATCTGTATATATGAATTTCATTTTGTTTAACTAGGGAATGATGTGATTTTATATTTCAGTTTCAGTAATTCCTTATGGTTTATTTGTATAAATACATGAATTGCACATGTCATCACGCTACCATATGATACGTATGTGCCTCAGTTTAAGTAAAACACAAAGTTATACCCACATCCCCAAAGTCACGTGTCTTCCTTTGAATTAGTTTGATGTTTTGAAGTTACAAAACATTAAAACTGGTTAAACAAAATGACAGTTTATTTTATTGATATTCCATAATAACTATATATTTTTAATGTTTTCTCTTACTTCTGAAAGAACAAGAACCTCAGGTAAACCTACATGTTCTCCTGTAATCATGTCCAACTAATAGTAATTCATGTCTGAGGCTAAGCAGTGTAGACTAGCCAACTATAAATCAAAGTATTGAGTACAGGAGATGGGATGTTATGTTGAAGTTATAAGATGTAGGAGCAGAATTAGGCAATTTGGTCCTTCGATTCTTCTCCACCATTTAATCATGGCTGATTCATTTTTCCTCTGAGCACCAGTCTCCTGCCTTCCCCCGTATCCCTTCATGCCCTGACCAATCAAGAATCTATTAACCTCTGCCTGAAATATACATAAAGACTTGGCCTCCATGGCTGCCAGTGGCAACAAATTTTACAGATTCACTACTCTCTGGCTAAAGAAGTGCCTCCTTACTGCTGTTCTAAAAGGACACCCCTCTATTTTGAGGGTGGGTCTTCTGGTCTTAGACTCTCCCACCATAGGAAATATCCACTCTATAAAGGCCTTTCATTATTCAGTAGGTTTCAATGTGGTCACCCCTCATTCACCTAAATTCCAAAACTGCTCACCATATTCCAAGTGAGGCCTCACCAGTGCTTTATAAAGTCTCAATGTTACATCCTTGATTTTATATTCTAGTCCTCTTGAAATGTATGTTAACGTCATATTTGCCTTCCTCACCACCAATTCAACCTGCAAATTAACCTTTAGGAAATCCTTCACGAGGACTCCCAAATTCCTTTGCATCTCAGATTTTTGTATTTTCTCTCCATTTAGAAAATAGTCAACCCTTTCATTTCTTCTACCAAAGTGCATGACCGTACACTTCCCAACACCGTATTGCATCTGCCATTTCTTTGCCCATTCCCCTAATCTGTATAAGTCTTTCTGTAGCCTCCCTCTTTCCTCAAAACTACCTGTCCCTCCACCTAACTTATCATTTGTAAACTTTGCAACAAAGCCATCAATTCCATCAGCCAAATCATTGACATATAACATAAAAGAGTCTGTCCCAACACAGACCCCTGTGGAACACCACTAGTCACTGGTAGAAAGCTAGGGAAGACTTCCTTTATTCCCACTCTTTGCCTCCTGCCAATGAACCACAGCTTTATTCATGCTGGAATCTTTCCTGTAATACCATGGACTCATTGCTTGTTAAGCTGCCTTATGTGTGGTACCTTGTCAAATGCCTTCTGAAAAACCAAGTACACAACATCAACATGTTCTCCTTTGTCTATTCTGCTTCTTATTTCTTCAAAGAATTCCAACAGATTTGTCAGGCAAGATTCTCCCTAGAGGAAACCGTGCTGACTACAGCCTATTTTATCATGTGCCTCCAAGCACCCTGAGATCTCCTCCTTAATAATCGACTCCAACATCTTCCAAACCACTGAAGTCAGACTAACTGGCCTATCGTTTCCTTTCTTCGGCCTCTCTCCCTTCTTCAAGAGTGGAATGATATTTGCAATTCTCCAGTCTTCTGGAACCATTTCAGAATCTATTGGTTCTAGAAATATCATTTCTAATGCCTCCACAACTTCTTCAGCCTCCTATTTCGGAACCCTGTGGTATACACCATCTGAACTAAGTTACTCATCTAACTTCAGACCTTTCAGTTTGCCAAGAAACTTCTCTCTAATAATGGTATTCACACACTTCATGACCCCTGATACCTTGAACTTCCACCATACTGCTGATGTCTTCCATAGTGTAGACTGATGCAGTTCATCCTCTATTTCCTTGTTCCCCAATACTACCTCTCCAGTATCATTTTCCAGCAGTCTGATATCCACTCTTGCCTCTCTTTTATACTTTATATATCTGAAGAAACTTTTGGTATCTGTTTTAATATTATTGACCAACTTACTTTCACATTCCATCTTTACCTTTTTTTTTAGTTCCCTTCTGTTGGTTTTTAAAAGCTTCCCAATCCCCTAACTTTGCTCTAATTTTTGCTATATTATACGCCCTCTCTTTGGCTTTTATGTTGGTTTTGAGTTCTTTTGTTGAGCATGGTTGTATCATCTCACCTTTGGAATACTTTGGAATACCTGTGTTAGGGTGAATTCGATGATATTATGATCACTTGCCTCTAAGTTTATTTTACCTTAGCTCTCTAATCAATTCTGGTTCATTGCACAACACCCGTTCCATAATAGCTGATCCCCTAGTGGGCTCAGTCACGAGCTACTCTAAAAAAAGCCATCTCATAGGCATTCTAGAAAGTCCCCCTCTTGGAAGCCCACAACCAATCTACCTGCATATTGATGTCCCCCTATTGTATCATTGCCCTTTTGGCATGTATTTTCTATCTCCCATTGTAATTTGTAGGCCACGTCCTTACTATTGTTTGGGGTCTGTATACAATCCCATCATGGTCTTTTTATCCTTGCAGTTCCTTAGCTCTATCCACAATGACCCAACACCTTACAACCTCCTCCTAATGCTTTCATTTAATTTTTTACCGATAGAGCCACACCACCCCCTGTGCCTTCCTGCCTGCGTTGCAATACAATTTCCTTTCTGCTGCCTTCCTCTTTTCTTAAAAAGTGGAGTAACATCTGCAATTTTCCAGTCCTCTGGCACCATGCCAGAGTCCAGTGGTTTTTAAAAAATCATTTCTAATGCCACCACAATGTCTAATGCTATCTCTTTCAGAACCCTAGTGTGCAGTTCACCTTGTAGCATAACAGATTCCTTAACTGAGTGTATATTTCCCCTTTTACTCAAGAGCCTATCAACACTGCAGTCCTCTTCACCTTCTGTTCTTGTAAGCCACAGCACCAGACTCAGTGCCAGAAATTTGGTCACTGTGCCCCCCCCCCCTCCCGATAGGTCATCCTCCTCAATAGTATCTAAGTTATATACTTATTATTGAGAAGAGTGGCCACAGGTGTACTCAGCATTGACTATACATTTCCCCTCCTTCTGACAGTCACCCAGTTACCCATTTTCTGCAAGCTAGTGGTAACCACCTCTCTGTAGCTCCAGTCTATCATCTCCTTGGTGTCCCGTAAGAGTCAAGAGTCATCGAGTTGCAGCTCCAGTTCCTTAATACATCCCCTCAGGAGCAGCAGCTCGGTGTACCTGGTGCAAACTTACCACATCCCACACACAATACAAGACACTGCCCTGGAGCCGTTCTCTCCATAATATGCACTAATAGATGAAGAACGAACAAATAAGAACACAGAGAGTGCAACTTTCAAAACTACTTACCTCACCCAAACTTGATCTTGCCTAAAGCTGATGAGCCAAAGCCATTCTAAAGAACGGCTCTCTCCAAAATAACGACTGCTCCAAGAATGTCTGCTCCATTTGTACTTGACATGTCCCTATCACCTTAACATTATGCTCCCTTGTTATACTGGGGAGATGTTAATAGATAACTAAGACAGAGGTACCAGTGTGTGTATGTTATTGGGAGCTGATGAGGAAAGTCATGAAGGAATTAAAAACAGGATGGTGGTTTATGTGAAATGAGAGCACCAAGATCAAAGACAGTTTCTATCTTACACTTTATTCCTCTCCATAGATGCTGCCTGACCTGCTGAATTCCTCCAGCATTTTCTGCCTGTTACAGCTTCTACCCAACTGTCATTATTCATTTTACTTATTTATTTAGAGACACAGTGTCTTTTGGAAGAGGACAGCGAGGCTTGAGAGGAAGTGCAGCGGCGGCCATTTTCAAATTGTCCAATTGCTTCTCAGATCGGAGTTCTGAGAGGCAGGACTGCGCAGGCGCGTGAAGGAGGCCCGGGAAGGAGGGAAGATATATAAAGAACGCCGCCTTAAGAAGCGGGCAGCTTTGTTTGCGGGCAGCGGAGTGAGCCGGGCGCAGAGTGTAGGGCTTGGGCTCAGAGGGCTTAGGCGGAAGAGGGCACAGTAGGCTTATCTTTTAGTTCTTGTATTTTCAGTTATTTGGGAGGTATGAGTGTGAGGGCAGCTTGTTGTTCTTGGTGTTGGATGTGGGAGATCCTGGAGTCTCCGAGCCTCCCGGACGTCCACATCTGCGCCAGGTGCGCCAAACTGCAGCTCCTGAGGGACTGAGTTAGGGAACTGGAGCTGCAGCTCGATGACCTTCGCCTGGTCAGGGAGAGTGAGGAGGTGATAGAGAGGAGTTACAGGCAGGGGGTCACTCCGGGACCACGGGAGGCAGATAGGTGGGTTACAGTCAGGAAGGGGAAGAGGCAGGTACTAGAGAGTACCCCAGTGGCTGTACCCCTTGACAATAAGTACTCATGTTTGAGTACTGTTGGGGGGGACAGCCTACCTGGTGGGAGTGACAGTGGCCGAGCCTCCGGCACTGAGGACGGCCCTGTAGCTCAGAAGGGTAGGGTTAGAAGAAAGAGGTCCATAGTAATAGGGGACTCAATAGTCAGGGGCTCAGACAGGCGTTTCTGTGGAGGTGACCGGGAGTCCCGGATGGTAATTTGCCTCCCTGGTGCCAGGGTTCGGGACGTTTCTGATCGCGTCCAAGATATCCTGAAGTGGGAGGGTGAAGAGCCGGAGGTCTTGGTACATGTAGGTACCAATGACATAGGAAGGAAAGGGGAAGAGGTCCTGAAATGAGAGTATAAGGAGTTAGGAAGGCAGTTAAGAAGAAGGACCGCAAAGGTAGTAATCTCAGGATTACTGCCTGTGCCACGCGACAGTGAGAGTAGGAATAGAATTAGGTGGAGGATGAATGCGTGGCTGTGGGATTGGAGCAGGGGGCAGGGATTCAAGTTTCTGGATCATTGGGACCTCTTCTGGGGCAGGAGTGACCTGTTCAAGAAGGACGGGTTACACTTGAATCGTGGGGGGACCAATATCCTAGCGGGGAGGCTTGCTAGGGCTACAGGGCGGACTTTAAACTAGTAAGATGGGGGGGCGGGAGACTATTTGAGGAGGCTATGGGAGAGGAGGTTAGTTCACCAGTGGAGCAAGTAAATAGACAGTGTGTGAGGGAGGAAAGGCAGGTGATGGAGAAGGGATGCGCTCAGCCCGAAGATGTAGGGGAGAGGAAAGAAAAGGATAATAAATTTGAATGCATTGTTAGGGATGGAAAGAGAGGAGGAGATGGAGAGAATCTTAAATGTATCTATTTTAATGCTAGAAGCATTGTAAGAAAGGTGGATGAGCTTAAAGCGTGGATTGATACCTGGAATTATGATGTTGTAGCTATTAGTGAAACATGGTTGCAGGAAGGGTGTGATTGGCAACTAAATATTCCTGGATTTAGTTGCTTCAGGTGTGATAGAGTAGGAGGGGCCAGAGGAGGAGGTGTTGCATTGCTTGTCCGAGAAAATCTTATGGCGGTGCTTTGGAAGGATAGATTAGAGAGCTCCTCTAGGGAGGCCATTTGGGTGGAATTGAAGAATGGGAAAGGTGCAGTAACACTGATAGGAGTGTATTATAGGCCACCTAATGGTGAGTTGGAAGAGCAAATGTGTAAGGAGATAGCAGATATTTGTAGTAAACACAAGGTGGTGATTGTGGGAGATTTTAATTTTCCACACGTAGATTGGGAAGCTCATTCTGTAAAAGGGCTAGATGGTTTAGAGTTTGTGAAATGTGTGCAGGATAGTTTTTTGCAACAATACATAGAAGTACCGACTAGAGATGGGGCAGTGTTGGATCTCCTGTTAGGGAATGCGATAGGTCAGCTGACAGATGTATGTGTTGGGGAGCACTTCGGGTCCAGTGATCACAATAGCATTAGCTTCAATATAATTATGGAGGACAGACTGGACCTAGAGTTGAGATTTTTGATTGGAGAAAGGCTAACTTTGAGGGGATGTGAAGGGATTTAGAGAGAGTGGATTGGGTCAAGTTGTTTTATGGGAAGGATGTAATAGAGAAATGGAGGTCATTTAAGGGTGAAATTATGAGGGTACAGAATCTTTATGTTCCTGTTAGGGTGAAAGGAAAGGTTAAAGGTTTGAGAGCACCATGGTTTTCAAGGGATATTAGAAATTTGGTTCAAAAAAAGAGGGATGTCTACAATAGATATAGGCAGCATGGAGTAAAGGAATTGCTCGAGGAATATAAAGAATGTAAAAGGAATCTTAAGAAAGAGATTAGAAAAGCTAAAAGAAGATACCAGGTTGGTTTGGCAAATAAGGTGAAAGTAAATCCAAAAGGTTTCTACAGTTATATTAAAAGCAAGAGGATAGTGAGGGATAAAATTGGCCCCTTAGAGAATCAGAGTGGTCAGCTATGTGTGGAATCGAAGGAGATGGGAGAGATTTTGAATGATTTCTTCTCTTCGGTATTCACTAAGGAGAAGGATATTGAATTGTCTAAGGTGTGGGAAACAAGTAAGGAAGTTATGGAACCTATGACAATTAAAGAGGTGGAGGTACTGGCGCTTTTAAGAAATTTAAAAGTGGATAAATCTCCGGGTCCTGACAGGATATTCCCCAGGACCTTGAGGGAAGTTTGTGTAGAAATAGCAGGAGCTCTGACGGAGATCTTTAATATGTCATTAGAAACGGGGATTGTGCTGGAGGATTGGCGTATTGCTCATGTGGTTCCATTGTTTAAAAAGGGTTCTAGAAGGAAGCCTAGCAATTATAGACCTATCAGCTTGACATCAGTGGTGGGTAAATTAATGGAAAGTATTCTTAGAGATAGTATTTATAATTATCTGGATAGACGGGATCTGATTAGAAGTAGCCAGCATGGATTTGTGCGTGGAAGGTCATGTTTGACAAACCTTATTGAATTTTTTGAAGAAGTTACGAGGAATGTTGACGAGGGTAAGGCAGTGGATGTAGTCTATATGGACTTCAGCAAAGCCTTTGACAAAGTTCCACATGGAAGGTTAGTTAAGAAGGTTCAGTCGTTAGGTATTAATGCTGGAGTAATAAAATGGATTCAACAGTGGCTAGATGGGAGATGCCAGAGAGTAGTGGTGGATAATTGTTTATCGGGATGGAGGCCGGTGACTAGCGGGGTGCCTCAGGGATCTGTTTTGGGCCCAATGTTGTTTGTAATATACATAAATGATCTGGATGATGGGGTGGTAAATTGGATTAGTAAGTATGCCGATGATACTAAGGTAGGAGGTGTTGTGGATAATGAGGTGGATTTTCAAAGCTTGCAGGGAGATTTATGCTGGTTAGAAGAATGGGCTGAACGTTGGCAGATGGAGTTTAATGCTGAGAAGTGTGAGGTTCTACATTTTGGCAGGAATAATCCAAATAGAACATACAGAGTAAATGGTAGGGCATTGAGGAATGCAGAGGAACAGAGAGATCTAGGAATAACTGTGCATAGTTCCCTGAAAGTGGAGTCTCATGTAGATAGGGTGGTGAAGAGGGCTTTTGGAACGCTGGCCTTTATAAATCAAAGCATTGAGTACAGAAGTTGGGATGCAATGCTAAAGTTGTACAAGGCATTGGTAAGGCCAAATTTGGAATATTGTGTGCAGTTCTGGTCACCGAATTATAGGAAAGATATCAATAAATTAGAGAGAGTGCAGAGACGATTTACTAGGATGTTACCTGGGTTTCAGCAATTAAGTTACAGAGAAAGGTTGAACAAGTTAGGTCTCTATTCATTGGAGCGTAGAAGGTTGAGGGGGGATTTGATCGAGATATTTAAAATTTTGAGAGGGATAGATAGAGTTGACGTGAACAGGCTGTTTCCATTGAGAGTAGGGGAGATTCAAACTAGAGGACATGATTTGAGAGTTAGGGGGCAGAAGTTTAAGGGAAACACGAGGGGGTATTTCTTTACTCAGAGAGTGATAGCTGTGTGGAATGAGCTTCCTGTAGAAGTAGTAGAGGCCAGTTCAGTTGTGTCATTTAAGGTAAAATTGGATAGGTATATGGACAGGAAAGGAGTGGAGGGTTATGGGCTGAGTGTGGGTAGGTGGGACTAGATGAGATTAAGGGTTCGGCATGGACTAGGAGGGCCAAGATGGCCTGTTTCCGTGCTGTGATTGTTATATGGTTATATGGTTATATGGAATAGGCTCTTCTGGCCCTTTGAGTTGCTCCACCCAGCAACCCACCTAGTTAACTCTAACCTAATCACAGGCCAAATTACAATGACCAATTAGCTTACTAACCCATGCACCTTTGGACTGTGGGAGGAAATCCATGTGGTCATGGGGAGAATTGTTCCCTAGTACAATAAGATGGACTCTTGACCTCACAATCTACGTTGTTACGATTTTGCACATTATTGTCTACCTACACTGCACTTTCTCTGTAACTGTAACACTTGTTCTGCATTCTAGTATTATGACCCTTTAGTAAGTTCTGGAATTACTCAAGTCAAGTGTGATGTTCTCCTCAGGGGAAGTTCCCTTCAAGGAGAATGCCTGTATGTGATTTTGTTTAATGTAGAGAGGCTGATGTACAGGCAGCCAACACACAGTCGCTGATAGATCGGAGTCAGGGCCCAGTGCCATTGAATGTGTCATCATCTTCTGCCAGCTCCACTGCTGAAGTCTTGATTGAGTTGCTCTTTGTCTGAAACCCCCTCCTGTAACCTTACTTCCCTGCGAATCACTACCAGGAGCTAAGCTCCAGGAGGCCTTCTCTTGGGAATCTTAGGAACTCACAAGCCTCTCCAACACAACAAGACTACGTTGAAAAATAAATGTGCTAGGTTTTCTAAAATTGACTCCTTCTACCTTAGGCCACAAACTTATCAATCACCCTTCGTATATAGGAATACGAACAGAACGTCAGAGGCATGACCGAGCGACAGCATAAGACAAACCATTCTCCACAAAAGGATGACTGTATGTACCGCGAGCAGCACTAAGTGAGAGTCTGCTTTAAATAATCATAGAATGCAGGAAACCCGTGCCATTCGCAACTAACTTAACAAAATTAAACAGAATGCACCAGGGATTAATGACTCTCGGTAAGACAACAACGATTAAATACGGGTGCTTGAGAAACCTAGAATCTCAATGCTCTACGAGTTTCCGCAGAGACACACAGGTCTCATGACAGAGGGCCACAGCTCCTCCAGGGTTGTTCGAGGGGGAGACTGGGGACAGACAAATAAAGCTCATCTTTAATCTTGGTTTTTTTTATTGTTTTTGTACATTTTTCTTTTGCTGTAAACATTATTTTTGTGTCTATACTCTTACTGAAATTAAGAAGTACCGTTGGTATTTTCTGACTCTCTCTCCTATAGCACTTAGCTCAGTGCTGTGTAGGTCGCTGAGGCTAATGCATAAGAAGCCAAAGAGACTTTCTGTTAAGCTCCATCCATGCATTCGCCAGAGACCTACATCATGGCAATTATGCATAGTAATATTATTTTTGGACAGGCTTTTATCATCCATTAGAAACATCTTTCAAAGACAATTGTGTAATTTGTCTTCCTGTCCTTTTGAAACACAGATCTCACTTTTATTGTACAAATATATTATTTTCAGAATCATTTCCTTTCTTGGAACTGCTGCTTTCTATATTTCCTTTGGCACACATACTTGACAAACATTACAGATACATGGGAGAAGCAATTATTTCTTAGGAGTTCTGCATCCTGCTTGACTAGTTCAACCAATGAGTTTTATCTTGTCTAAAGCCAATAATCTCAATTCTTTCTTCAGTGTCAAAGTTCATTTAAAGCAGAGGCAATGATTTTCTCCTGCTTGGCTCCCGCCTTTTGGCAGACAGGAATGATTGATGGATGGGTGGGTATGGCTCCAGGACAACATCCCAAGCACCATCAAACTTCAGGACATGCCACTCGGGGATGAGTACTGATATTATTCCGGTGACTGCATTGTAAGTGTATGTATGTCTGGGTGACTGTATGTACTGGGTTTTGCACCTTGACCCTGGAGGAGCACTGTTCCATTTAGCTGTATGTATGTTGTTACGAACCCCATAACTGGGTCACTTACCAGCAAAGATAGAGAGGTCCGGTTGAAGTCTGATGGTACTATTTTTAACAGTATTTATTAGTAAAAATACACAAAAATAATATCAATGCAAACATACAGATAATATACATCATCAATACTAAATCTAAAAGTGCGGGTATAATAATAATCAATAAGAAATAGCTCTATCGTTGTCTAGGGGATAATGTATTGTCCGATGGAAGTATAAAAGTCACTCAGTTCATGCAGGCTGCAGCCTTTTGTTGGAAAGAGAGAGAGATTTTTAGAAACTTGCCAGCTTTCCTTTTTATGATTTTGATCCGTCAGAAGTCCCGTTGGTGTGGCCGTTCACTTGTGGCCTCTCCTTTAGCTAAGCCGTTCTTCCGTGATGAGCCCGCTACCCTGGCAAGGGAGGACGCACACGGGCCCTCACCGGCGTTCGCTATAACACGCTGTCACTGGCTTTCCAGCGTTTCTCCTGGTGCGCCTAAAGGGGTTGTTCCCCAGACCCTCTTTTATCCTTACTCACGGGGTCTCAGATGTCAATCAGGTTGGGATGATGCAATCCCTCAACCATTCCACTCTGATCGTCCCCTGCGGGCTTCAATGAATAGTACAGTACTCAATACACAATTCCGTCTCCAAGAGACAATGGTCGTTATCCGTGGCTTTGTCTCGCTGAGGCCAGGACACATTCCAAAACCTTGTGGATTCTCTCTCATTTCCTGGGTCCCAGACCCGAATTAATAGCGATCTTGCGATCCTCAAAAAGGAGGGGGCGACTTTGTACCCTTCGGCCCCTCAGAGTTGTAGCACATTCGTAACAGCCCCTTCCTTCAAAGATTTTTACCATTGATAAAAATGAATTAATACAGAGTCTTACAGGATTTTAGAATCTAACACAATACAAAAGAGTTTTTTTTCTCTCTACAGAGTAATAAAGTTATACATTCTATTCAGCATCTAAACAGTTAACGATTACATTGTCACTTCCTTTAATATCTTAACATCTTGTACCTTGATAAAATTCTTGTAGCATCAGACTCCAATTTAATAAGCACCTATTTTTATTCCTTTTCTTCAGCAAACAAAAACTACAGAGTTGTGATCTTAGCTTACGTGTATACTACAAAAGTTCATGCAAATACTAATCCTTATGTTACTTTCAAACTTAACAGTCAATCTTCCATGGGGGTTGTCTTTATTATTCACATGCTTTGTCGAAATCCCTTAAAACCGGATCATGTTATTTAAAATGGCATCCTGTCAACCCTCGCCCCATTTTCCAGTTAACTCCCACGTGGTTAACTTGTATACTAGTGTGGAATAGGCCTTCGTATGCTCCTTTCATAGGAGTTATTTTATCAACAATGTGTTCCAAACTTAGATCATTTTCCGAATTTCCACACAATTCTTTAATTTTAAGCAAGTTGCTAGTTTTTTCTTCAGGACCCTTCATGCTATTAGTTTTCAGTTTAAACTCTTGGTCCAAACAGCATTTCAGATCCTGCCTCTTCACAGCACACTCTTGAATAACAATAGCGTGTGGGGCACCTTTACATTCCAAATCAACCTGTAATTGATTCGCAGGCAATGTGTTACCAAGCCATTGTCTCTGTAGCCTGGTTGCTGCTTCTGACATCAATCCAGACTTTAAATTTTCTTCATTCAATTTGGGAACTACACTTTTTCCTTTTCCATCACATCACCACCTTTTATCTCCTCACTAACTTTTAACACACCTTCAAGCACAAACAACTGGGAATTCTCACTTCCCACTATTACCAAAGGTAACCCTTTCTTCACTGAACCAAGTCCATCTGCCCCACAAGGACTGCATTCCTTTTCAACTGAATCAAATACCTCAGACTTTTTCTGAGTTTCATTACTAAGTTCAGTACCACGTGCATCCACATCTTGAACACACTCAAATGGGACATCTGCCTCTTCCAGGCTTTCAATACCCGTACCCCTTTCAAATTCTAAATTCCCCTGATCCTCCCAGTTACTCTCTGGGCAACTCCCTTCCAGAGTAAACTCAACCCCGCGGGCTGAAACAACCTCATCTGCCAACCCAGCAGACTTCTTCAAGGTAATGGCATCCTTTTCATCTAGGACTGCCTTCATTTCATTATCGGGAACACCTTTAGAATTTTCAACTTCTTCAAACAGTTCTGCCAAACCAGACAGATCATCCATGTCCAACCCTGGACCTTTTAACAGCCTTATCTGTTTCTCATCTTTACTTCGTGCCTCTATAAATTTCCTCCTGGCTAAGGGGAGGACTACCTCCTCGCCCTTACTCTCTTTCACTTTCCTATTCTCCGTTTTACCACCCTCTAACTTCTCTTGGTACAGGGTCGGTAAAATGACTCGGCCAAACCGATACTGGCCTGATTTAAACTGGTCTTGTTCTCAGCTGCCTTTCTCAACATGCTGCGAGTGGTCGCGCATGCGGGATAGATCTTGGAATCTAGAGGCAGGACCCCAACACTTACAGACTGGCTCGGCAGCTCCATGGCCGACCAAACGTCACCACCAGCTAAATCATTACCCAGAAGGATGTCTACATCAGTTCTCGGAAATTCGGAACGCACCCCTATTTCAACTGGTCCAGATACCAGCTCACAATTTATAATGATCCTAAGCAAGGGCACCGTTTCTGTCCCTTTTCCTATGCCTCTCAAAGCTACCTCTCCAGTCTTGCGACCAAAACCTAGTTCCTTACTGCTAATCAATGACAGCTCCGCTCCCGTGTCTCTCCAGATCCGCACTGGAACTGGTGTGTCTTCCTCTCTCACAGACACAGTTTCTTCTGAAATACATTTCTCAGACCCTTCTCGTACTCTGTCTACCTGGGGCTCTCTCGTCGATTTACTGATCACCACAACACATCTTGTAGGGACTGCTGCTTTCCATTTTCCTGTCTCCTTCCTTGGAGCAAGGCACTTAGATGAAATATGACCCACCTTTCCACAATTGAAACAGGTCAAGCCAGGACCTCTCCTGCCATCTTGCCTCTCCTCCTCAATCTTACTACTAGCTCCCGGCGGGATCTCTGCCTCTGCCGGCGGGCTTTCTCTACCGTTCCCACGGTCTCTCTGGTAACTTTTATTCGAGGAAAACTTTGTCTTGTGGGTTAGGGCATATTCATCTGCGAACCTAGCAAATTCGGAGATGGACTTATTCGGCTTCTCATTCAAATACATCCGGATATCATCCGAAACACAACCTTTAAATTCCTCAATCAGAATTAACTCCCTGAGACGCCAGAAATCTTCTTCCACTATTTCTGCTGCACACCAACGATCCAAGAGCACACCCTTTTCATAGGTAAACTCGGTATACGTCTGATTCCACCCTTTCATTAAATTTCTGAACTTTTGTCTATAGGCCTCAGGTAACAATTCATAGGTCCGAAGAATGGCCTTTACTTTCTCATAATTCTCCAACTCATCCTCCTCCATGGACAATGCCGCATATGCCCGTTGTGCCTTCCCTTTTAACACACTTTGTAACAACGTCACCCACTGCTCTTTGGACCACTTCTGACTCACTGCCACCTTTTCAAAATGCAAGAACTAACTATCAACATCCGTCTCCTCAAATGGAGGTACTAACCTAAACTCCCGACCAACATTAAACTGCTCCTCTTGGTCTGACCCTTGATCTCTTCGCTCTTGCCTTAACTTCTCCATATCTAAGTCATGTTGCCTCTGTTTCTCCGCCTCCCTCTCCTTCTCGGCTCTCTCCTTCTCCTTTTCGGCTCTTTCCTTTTCTTTCTCGGCCCTTTCCTTCTCTTTTTCAGCTGCTTCCAGCTGTTTTAACTGAATTTCATGCTCCCTTTGTTTCTCAGCTCTTTCCTGCTCCGTCTTCACCTCTAACTCCTTTAGCTGGAGCGCATGCTCACTTTGCTTTTCGGTTCTTTCCTGCTCTTTTTCCTTTTCGGCTTTTTCTTTCTCTTTCTCAGCTCTTTCCTTTTCCTTTTCAGCTGCTTCCAGCTGATTTAACTTAATTTCATGTTCCAACCTTAATTTCTCCAACTCTAACTGAGCCGTCCCACTAGCTGGTACCTTTTCAGGGATATTTTCCAATACCTCAGCCGAAAGCACATTCTTCACAATATAATACTGAGTTATGGCCCTCTGCACCTCCCGCTTTTTCATCGACAACCTCACCTCTGCGAGGTTTAGTCCTTTCGCAATATTTATCAATTCCGACTTTGTAGCTGCCTCTAGCACCTCCAGAGTTGGGTTTTCTATAAATTCATCCACGTCCATTTTTGCTGGTTTCCTGTCTGGCTACCCGCGCAACCAGACCCACGTTTGGACTTAAGCCCGATTCACTGGCCCTCCAATTTGGTATCAAATCCCGAGACAAGATCCCCACTTTGTTACGAACCCCATAACTGGGTCACTTACCAGCAAAGATAGAGAGGTCCGTTGAAGTCTGATGGTACTATTTTTAACAATATTTATTAGTAAAAATACACAAAAATAATATCAATGCAAACATACAGATAATATACGTCGTCAATACTAAATCTAAAAGTGCGGGTATAATAATAATCAATAAGAAATAGCTCTATCGTTGTCTAGGGGATAACGTATTGTCCGATGGAAATATAAAAGTCACTCAGTTCATGCAGGCTGCAGCCTTTGTTGGAGAGAGAGAGATTTTTAGAAACTTGCCAGCTTTCCTTTTTATGATTTCGATCCGTCAGAAGTCCCGTTGGTGTGGCCGTTCACTTGTGGCCTCTCCTTTAGCTAAGCCGTTCTTCCGTGATGAGCCCGCTATCCTGGCAAGGGAGGACGTACACGGGCCCTCACCAGCGTTCGCTATAACATGCTGTCACTGGCTTTCCAGCGTTTCTCCTGGTGCGCCTAAAGGGGTTGTTCCCCAGACCCTCTTTTATCCTTACTCACGGGGTCTCAGATGTCAATCAGGTTGGGATGATACAATCCCTCAACCATTCCACTCTGATCGTCCCCTGCGGGCTTCAATGAATAGTACAGTACTCAATACACAATTCCGTCTCCAAGAGACAATGGTCGTTATCCGTGGCTTTGTCTCGCTGAGGCCAGGACACATTCCAAAACCTTGTGGATTCTCTCTCATTTCCTGGGTCCCAGAACCGAATTAATAGCGATCTTACGATCCTCAAAAAAGAGGGGGCGACTTTGTACCCTTTGGCCCCTCAGAGTTGTGGCACATTCGTAACAATGTGTATCGTTGAATGACAATAAACTTAGAACTTGATCTTGAAAAGGAGGCCAAGCCAAATAACAATTCATGGTCGAAACCTGGCCAGTTTCCAATCATCCATACTGTTGATGATGGCCAACACTCAACAGGTTACAGTCCATTGAATCAACCTCTGTCTATATTTTCTTTCAACACCAAAGGAGGTCATTTGGCCCATTGAATCCCTGCTGGTCCTCACATTCTTATTCATCCAATTCATACATTTATTTCCTTGAACACATTCTTTCTCACATGCCCATTAACTCCATCCTGTTTATTGCACCCCTCCCACACACAAGTTCAAGTTTAATCGTCATTCACCCTTCCACATTCTTGGTGGTTGTCCATCATGTCGGACGATGACAGAAGACCTGTGCGGGAGAGTTTTTAAAGTGGAAAAGCTGTTGCATTGGGGCAGTTCAACTCTCAACCTCAGAAGTCCTGGTCTATTGGTACAAACAAGTGTCAAAAACTGGGGGCTTCCCTGGTTGCAGTGCATGACCGTGCCTACCTCTGTACCTTGCCATGCCCTCTGCTCTCCATGGAGTGTTGCAGAACTGACTTCCTGGCCGTTAGATTTCACTGCAGATCTCATCTGCCCAGTCTGCCGGACCTGGCTTTGCATGCTGGGACAGGCACATGCTTACCTCACTGGGTATAAGGCCATCAGCCACCCTTGTCTGGCTTAGCTTGCTTATTGAAGGGGTGTACCAGGATGTGGCAGGTGATGCATACTACAGCTACTTGGAACCGCAGGTGAGAGCTGAATGTCCAGTGGGGATCAGAGCTGAGTGAGCTGCCCCAGAATGGACACAATAAGCCTCTTCACCAGAGGTGCTAACCCTCCCTGGACACAACATACACCCACATGAATTCCACAACCTGTCGGTTCACTTTCAAGGACTCTTTACATTCAAGTTCAAGAACAACTATATTCTCAGTATTATGTTTTTAGTTCCACATTTTATTTTCTTTTGCAATTTGTTTGTCAGTCTATCCTTACATATAGTTTTTCACCAATTCTATGGTATTTCATATTTAGAATCTCAAGGCCAGATTTGGTAACATATATGTGCACTTTGATAATTAATTTATTTTGAACTTTAAACTGGTGTGTCTGCCAAGAAACTGTGCTGCTGTTTCTGAGGTACGGATGATAGATACAGCTTTCTCTTGAATTTTTCCTCTTCATGTGTTGCCCCATCCCTTCTTCCAACTGGAACCAGCTTTACTTTGCAAATTAACAACTCTGTCAAACTGGGGTTAAAATGTCTTTGTTACATTTCATGTGTGAGACCTCAATGGCCACTCTGAAGAGTGTCACATCACTGGCAAAGAAGGAACTCAAATGAGGTTGAAGTATCCATTCTACTGTTGAGATTATGCAAATTTGCCTATCATTATGACAAGATACAGATGTCAAGACTGATTGGTCATTTCAAGGCACCAATCAATGTTTTCATAGAATTAGACAAAACTGCAGACAGTGAGGACATAATATTCATGCTGGGTTTTTGGTCAGGGAGGAAGTCGAGGGCTGTGCTGCATGGGAATAGGAAACAGAAATGTCCATCTTATAATTCTTATTCTTGGGTGGTGGGGTGGAGGTACTGTACATCTCTACCAAAGGAGGTGTAAGGCACTTCTTTACTCTGCTAGCTTTCAAGGTGTAGCACCTGCTTAGCACCCCCCCCCCCCACCCCGATCAGGGTCATGTGAAGCCATGGGAGCAGGTGGTGGATGAGTGTACGAGCAGCTGGTGAATATCACAAATCCTGGTTATGTGACCACTGACACCAGGGAGAAAATCGCTGAAGGATATTGATAAGACACACTGCCCAGAAGATAATAGCAACCCACTTCTGTAAATAAATTTGCCAAGAACAATCATGGTCATGGAAAGACATGCTATATGACATGGATTATAATGAACAAATTCCTATCATTGGTTCTTTGCAACTCTTGCTGTTTATGTCATCAAATGCCTGAAAGCATATACCACCAGGCTCCAGGACAGCTTCTACTCTGCTCTTGTAAGATTATTGAACAGATCCCTGGTACAATAAGATGGACTCTTGGTCGCACAGTCTACATGGTTATGATCCTGCACCCTTTCAACTACTTGCACTGCACTTGCTCTTTATTCTGTTATTGTCTTATCTTGTTGTACCTCAGTGCACTGTGTAAAGATCTGATCTGTGTGAACAGAATGCAAGACAAGCTTTTCACTGTCTCACAATACAACTATAAGACCATAAGATATAGGAGCAGAATTAGGCTATTTGGCCCACTGAGTCTGGTCCGCCATTCCGTCATGGCTGATCCATTTCCCTCTCAGGCCATACTCTCCTGCCTTCTCCCCGTATTCCATCGTGCCCTGACCAATCAGGAATCTGTCAGCCTCGGCTTCAAATATACCCAATGGCCTGGCCTCCACAGCCGCCAGTGGCAATGAATTCCACAGATTCACTACTCTCAAGCTAAAGAAATCTCTCCTCATATCAGTTCTAAAAGGACATCTGTCTATTCTAAGGCTGTGTCCTCTGGTCTTAGACTGTCCATAGGAAACAACCTCTGCATATACACTCTATTGAGGCCTTTCAATATTTAATAGGTTTCAATGAGGCCACCTCTCATTCTTCTGAATTCCAGTGAGTACAGGCCCAGAGCCATCAAATGCTCCTCACATGACAAGCCTTTAAATCCCAGAATAATTCTTGTGAAAGTCCCTTTGAATCCTCTCCAATGTCAGCACATCATTTCTTAGAGAAGGAGCCCAATACTGCTCACAATACTTCAAGTGACTCACCAGGGCTTTATTCATACCAATTTTTATAATTTACTAATGCTTCGTAATATACCAGTCCCAGTTCAATTTTCCATCAAGGCCAATTAGTTCTTCCTTAATTGCCCTTGGGAAAAGTGGTAGTCAGCCGGCTTCTTATGGACAGGACAGAGGGGCAGATTATAAGCACTTCATGAAAGAGTTCAGTCCTAATTTCAGGCACTGTCTGTGTGGAAGTTTGACATTTTTTCCTCTGATTGTGTGTGCTTCAAAGAGTTCAAAGTACATTTATTATCAAAATATGCATAAATTATAGAACTTTGAGGTTTGTCTGCTTACGGGCAGCCACAAAGCAAGAAACCCGAAAGAACTCAAGTAAAAAAAGTAAAAAAAACATAAATCATGCAAACGAAAGCAAGCAACAGCATTCTGAACCAAATTGAGGCCATAGATCGAAAACCCCGGAGAATTTGCTCCTGGAAGATTTGGAACACAGATGGGTCTAGTTATCACTGTGTATGGCAACTGCATGTGAATGAGTGGGCTAACATTCCAGAGAATTTGGAATAGGCCCAAAGCCTCAGTCTGAGTTCATCATATTAGTGTGACAGACTGTTGCAAAGCTTGCAGACAGGAAACACAGCTGACCGAGCAATCTCACAGCCTCAGCACCACGGGGAGAGGAGCGAACATCACAGGAGACCCCTGCCTCTAGTCCTGACACCCTGCCTTTCTAGTCTATCTGGGTCAGTGTTTAAATTGTCCAAATACTGGAGCATGCCTCACATTAAGACCCGGGTCCGGGTGCAGCAGTATGTTCTGGACCTAGACCTCACCTGGGTTTCCTCCTATATAAGATACGCTGGTTGTTTGATAGATTACCATGCTTTGGATTACCTGTTGCAGCTGCCCAGCTGAGGAGATGCTGGAGACAGTGTGGGAGAGCAGCGGCGCAGCAGGGCGCACTACAGTCTGCTCTGGGTCAGGGGCTGGCCCCTCCAAATTAATGCTGCCCTCCAGTGTCTGCTTGGTGGAAGATGAGCTGGACTGCGTTTGCTTGTGGCTGCACTAGCGAGAGATGAGGAACTGCTGTGTGCTTATTCTTGCAGAGGTGTGACTCCAGAACAAAGTCCCACGCACCATCATGGGCACTAGCCTCTGTAGTTTCCAGGACATCTACAAGGCGCAATGTCTCAAAAAGACGGCATCCATCATTAAGGACCCCCATCACCCCATGACATACCCTCTTCTCATTGCTACCATCAGGAAGGAGATACAGGAGCCTGAAGGGGCATACTCAACGATTCAGGAACAGCTTCTTCCCCTCTGCCATTTGATTTCTGAATGGACATTGAACCCATGAACACTACCTCACTACTTGTTTAGTTTTTTTATTTTTCACAACTTATTTCATTTAGCTTTTTTATGTATATATACTCACTGTAATTCACAGTTTTGTTTTTTCTGTTATTATGCATTGCATTGTACTGCTGCCACAAAGACAAAAAATTTCATTATACATGCCGTTGATAATGAACCTGATTCTGATTCTGAAATAACCTGACTCTCAGTGAAGGTTCAATGTTCTGTTGGCTCCCTAAGCAGGAACATTACACAACTGCAATGATAAAAAGGGAGATGTTAGCCCACTCATTCACACACAGCTGCCGAACATGGTGATAACTAGACCCATCTGTGTTCCAAATCTTTCGCAAGCAAATATTATTGCAGGAAGAGTTGACTAGTAAACCTGATATATTTGCAGCCAGTTTTCTTTTTCCCTTGAGTGATGAAATCTATGACCATTTTCAAATTGCTATTTTCATTTGTAACTTAAGCTAACTGCTGGATATCATTATCACTGTCCATCAGTCTGCAGCTGGCTAAACCGAATTCCGGTTGGCTTTTGCTAAGTCATAAATTTTAACTCCTGTGAATTGTGAAAGTCAACATAAACAAAGATGGCAGAGGAGGTGCTTATTCTGGTTTTATATACAGAGAGGCACAGGGGAAGGCCAGCAATATCAGAGCAACACACACAAAGTGCTGGAGGAACTCAGGTTTAATCCAACTGCTCCATTGTCATTCTTGTCTCTGTGAAATACACTCAATGGTTACTTTGTTAGTACACCTGCTCATTAATGCAAATATCTAATCAGCCAATCATGTGGCAGCAGCTCAAAGCATTAAACCATGCAGACATGGTCAAGAGGTTCAGTTGTTGTTCAGAGTAAACACCAGAATGGGGAAGAAATGTGATCTAAGTGACTTTGACCGTGGAATGATTGTTGGTGCCAGATGGGGTGGTTTGATTATCTCTGAAACTGCTGATCTCCTGGGTTTTTCACACACAACAGTCTGTAGAGTTTACAGAGAATGGTTCAAGAAACAGAAAACGTCCAGTGACAGTAACTCAAATAACCGTGCTTTACAGCAGTGGTGTCAAACCTTGAAACGGATAGGCTACAGCAGCAGAGGACCACAAACATACACACATTAGTCACGTTATTGGGTACAGGAAGTATCTAATAAAGTGGCCACTGTGTGCCTATAATATTCAGTACCGACAGATTTTTGCTTCTGACCCAGCTTATCATGCTCCACTCAACTGTTAGAAAGAATGAACAAATTATTTGCACTCCCCTGCTCAGACTGTATAGACCAGGGATTCCCAACCTGTGGTCCACAGATCCCTTGGGTAACAGTAGGGGCCCATGGCATAAAACCGTTAGGTAATCCTTGGTATAGACAATCCCTTTCCTCGTACTTATCCAGTTACCTCTTTAGAGTTACTGCATCCATTACCTTTTTACAAATCATTTTCCAGATACAAACAACTCAGAATCAGAATCAGGTTTATCACCACCAGCATGTGTTGTGAAATTAGTCAACGTAGCAGCAGCAGCAGCTCAATACAATACATGGTAATATGGAAAGAAAAAAAAAAGTAAATCAACTCCGGTATATATACATATGTATATTAAATAATTAAATTTAAAATAGTGCAGAAACAGAGATGATATAAAAGAAGTGAGGTAGTGTCTGTAGTGTTGATGGGTTCAATGTCTATTTAGGAATTGGATGGCAGAGGGAAAGTGCCATGGTAGATGGTAGCAGATGGTAGTGTTTCTGAATCACTGAATGTGTGTCTTCAGGCTTCTGTACCTCCTTTTGGTGGTAACAAGAACAGGGCATGTTCGTAATGATGTATGCTTCCTTTCTGGGGCATCCCTCCTTGAAGATGTCTTGGATACTACGGAAGCCAGTACCCATGATGGAGCTGACTAATTTTACAACTTTCTGATGCTTCTTCCGACCCTGTGCAGCAGCAACCCCTCCCCCACCCCATATCAGACAATGATGCAGCCTGTCAGAATGCTCTGTACAATACATCCGTAGAAGTTTTCCATTGTTTAGGTGACAAACCAAATCTCCTCAATCTCCTAATAAAATATAGTTGCCTGGCCTTTCTTATAGTTGCATCGGTATGTGGGGACCAGGTTAGATCCTAAGAGAATTTGATACCCAGGAAATTGAAATTGCTCACTCTCTCCACTTCTGAATCGTCTATGAGGATTGCTTCATGTTCCCTCTGCTTACTCTTCCTGAAGTCCACAATCAGCTCTTTTGTCTTACTGACACTGAGTGCAAGGTTGTTGCTGTGACACCACTCAACTAGCTGGTATATCTCACTCCTGTACGCCCTTTTGTCTCCATCTGAGATTCTGCCAACAACCATCTGTATGTAGAAAAGCTATTCATTTCCTCTTTGAATTAATGCCAATTATCTTAAATCTATGCCTTCTGGTTCCCAACCAGCCACCAGTGGGAAACACATTTCCCCTTTCCTGCTTTATGGAAAGCCCTCATAATTTTTTGAGTGACTACATTTAAAAAACTGATTCATTGTCCATAAACTATTTTAATATTGTGAAAGTCGCTAAATAAAAAGAAGTATATCCTTTTATAAAGATACTTATAAGAACATTTTAAGCCTTTTAAAAGGTAGCAGCATATTTGTTTTCATACGTGGTGATCACTGTCCTCTATAAGCCGCATAGTAACTGAAATGCTCCTATGCGCATAGCCTCTGTTGTCACACAGCTAGAATTTTCTTTTATATAATCTTCAAAGTACATTTATTATTAAAGTATGTATGCAGTATTCAACCCTGAGATTTGTCTTCTCCACAGACAGCCACGAAACAAAGAAACAGCATGGAAGCCATTCCAAAAAATATTATTATATTAATATTAATATTGTTTCATTATTAATAAATAGTAATATTTTGTTAAATATAATACAATGATAAACATACCACACCGTTTACTTTGAAACCACATACCTTTTATGTTAAGGAGCATTCAGTAAGGGCTGTTCATCCCAGTGCCAATGCAGAACTTTGGGCCCCTTTTTCAGGTTACAGCAGCTTCTGAGACAGGGTCAGTGATCTGGTTCTTAAGGGAGATGCACTCTCAGCCTTACAATAAATGTCATAAGTGATGCAGTACCGCTTCACTTTGAAGAACCTTTTAAAGTCACTAAACACCTGGTTATAAAATTTCATTATATTTTTTTAACAGTTTTGCTGTCAGTTTAGTGAGATCAAACAGGGAGATTACATTAGGAGTTTACAGTTTGATCCTGAATTATTTTACCAGCATTGAGGAGCTAATTTTAACCTTCAAATACAAGTAGTTTGAGTTGGGTGAGATGTTCATGTTTCAAGATTGAAGATTGTTTATTGTCATTTGTCAGTACACAAATGTAAAGGAGAACAAAATGATTGAATCCACTGCAGCATAAACAACACAATTAAAATACATAAAATTAGTTTATATAGACGGCTGTATGTCTACAAGTGACACTAGGCACAGGAGTATCTGTACGCAAGGTGACTGACAGGAAATGATAAATTAGTGGTGGTTAGGGATGTGGAGGGGTGATGGTGTTAATCAGCCTTACTGCTTGAGGAAAGTGACTGTTTTTGAATCTGGTGGTCCAAGAACAGAAGCTACGTAGCCTCCACCTTCATGGGAGTGGGACATATATACCACCACATACCACCCTGAGGTTCTTTTTCACGGTATGCCTAGCAAATCTATAAAATGGTAATTGTAAACAGGATCAATGAAAGAACAAGAGCTTAGAAGACAACAAACTGGGCAAATGCAACTATAAATAAATAGCAATAAATAACAAGAGCATGAAATAACAAGATAAAGAGTCCTTAAAATTAGATCATTGGTCATGGGAACAACTCAGTAGCTGAATGTAGTTATCCTCTTTGATTCAAGAACCTGATGGTTGAGGGGTAGTAACTGCTCTTGAACCTGCTGGTGTGAATCTTGAGGCACCTGTACCTTCTACATGATGACAGCAGCAAGAAAAGAGCATGGCCTGGCTGCTGAGGATTTTTGATGATGGATGCTGCCTTCCTAAAACAGTGTTCGTTTCCTAAAGAAGTAGAGGCACTTTCATGTTTACTTTGCAATTACATTTATATGAAGGGTCCAGGACAGGTCCTCTGAGATTTTAACCTGGTGAAATTAACAATGATTTCCCAAACTTCCGCTAATTTCTCACCCCTACCCCTTCTTTCACTCTCCATTCCTCAAGTTGATCCACAGATTGTAATTCAGAATAAGAATCAGGTTCATTAACACGGACATATGTCATGAAAATTGCTGTTTTGTGACTGCAGTGCATTGCAATATATTAAAAAATTACCATAAGTTACAACAACAATATATAAAAATAGAGCAGAAAGAAAGCAAATTAGTGAGGTAATGTTCATGGGTTCATGGACTGTTCAGAAAGTTGATGGCATAGGAGAAGAAGCTGCTACTAAAACATTGAGTGTGCCTTCAGGCTCCTTTACCTCCTTCATAATGGTAGTAATGAGAAGAGGGCATGTCCTGGGTGATGGGTGCCATCTTCTTGAGGCATCACCATTTGAAGATATCCTTGATGATGAAGAGGGTAGTGCCCGAGGTAGAGCTGGCTGAGTTTACAAGCCTCTGCAGATTGTCTTGATCCTGTGCATTGGCACTTCCATACCAGACAGAGATGCATTCGGTCAGAAAGCTCTCAACGGTACGTTTGTGGAAATTTTCAAGAGTCTTTGGCGACAAACCAAATCTCCTCAAACTCCAATGAAATATAACTGCTGGCATGCCTTCTTTGTAATTACATTAATATGTTGAGCCCAAGATAGACCTTCAAGATGTTCATGCAAAGGACCTAGAAACTTGCTGTAGAAATTTGCTTGAGTCTTTGATGAAATAGAAGTCCTATGGGGTCAGAAGTCTGCAAGAGAACATAAAACACAGGCTGAGTCTTTAAATAATGCTGTATCGGGAGAACCAGGTTTAGTAAAATAAGGTTTGATTTTTTGAATAAATAAAAAACATAATTCTCTAGTCCAATGAGATTGTAACTGAATATCATTCATTTACCCCACCCATAGAAAGGACATAGAGGCTATCAGTAAAATACAGTCACACAAAAAATATATAGTCCAAGACCCTGAGTCCATGAATGTTGCAGCAGTCCATCATCGAACACACTATGGCTTGTCTTCGGCTGAGCAAACACTGGGGGGACAGCACCGACCCCAGCTTGGACTCTGTGCCACACTGTCCCTGATGGAGTACACTTTGACTCCGAAGCCTCTCTACTGTGCGGCTGCAAACAGGCGACACCGCAGCTTGAAGTCCAGTCCTCGATACGACTGAGGTCACACAGCTCCCACACCATCGGCCAAAAAAAATCACTGAATCAGACTTGCAACATTCCACATCAAGAATTCCACAACAGAATTGACGGGGCAGAAAGCTCAGGAAGGGATCAGGGAGTATGGCCAAGTGCAATAGGGACCGATGTGAGAAGCGAAAGGAGTAATGGATTAAAAGTATTATATATGAATGCACGAAGTATAAGAAATAAAGTGGATGAGCTTGAAGCTCAGTTGGAAGTTGGTAAGTATGATGTTGTAGGAATAACAGAGACATGGCTGCAAGAGGACCAGGGCTGGGAAATGAATATTCAAGAATATACATCCCATCGAAAGGATAGACAGGTGGGCAGAGGGGATGGGGTGGCTCTGCTGGTGAGGAATGAAATTCAGTCCCTTGCGATAGGTGACATAGAATCAGGAGATGTAGAGTCAGTATGGATAGAACTGAGAAATTGTAAGGGCAAAAAGACCCTAATGGGAGTTATCTACAGGCCCCCAAATAGTAGCCTGGATATAGGGTGCAAGTTGAATCAAGAGCTAAAATTAGCATGTCGCAAAGGTAATACTACGTTTGTAATGGGGGATTTCAACATGCAGGTAGACTGGGAAAAGCAGGTCGGTACTGGATCCCAAGGAAGGGAGTTTGTGGAGTGCCTCCGAGATAGATTCTTAGAGCAGCTACCAGGGAGAAGGCAATTCTGGATCTAGTGTTGTGTAATGAACCGGATTTGATAAGGGAACTCAAGGCAAAGGAGCCATTAGGAGGTAGTGACCATAATATGATAAGTTTTAATCTACAATTTGAGAAGGAGAAGGGAAAATCAGAAGTGTCAGTATTACTGTGGAACAAAGGGGACTATGGAGCCATGAGGGAGGAACTAGCCAAAGTTGACTGGAAGGATACCCTAGCAAGGATGACAGTGGAACAACAATGGCAGGTATTTCTGCGAATAATACAGAAGGTGCAGGATCATTTCATTCCAAAGAGGTAGAAAGATTCTAAAGGGGAGTAAGGGACGACTGTGGCTGACAAGGGAAGTCAAGGACAGTAGAAAAATAAAAAAGAAGTATAACATAGCAAAGAGGAGCAAGAAGGCAGAGGATTGGGAAACATTTCAAGAACAACAGAAGATTACTAAAAAGGCAACACAGGGAGAAAAGATGAGGTACAAAGGTAAGCTAGTCAAGAATATAAAGGAGGATAGTAAAAGCTTCTTTAGGTATGTGAAAAGGAAAAAATGAGTTAAGACCAAAGTTGGGCCCTTGAAGGCAAAAATAAGGTGAATTTATTATGGGGAACAAGGAAATGGCAGATGAGTTGAACAGTTGGATGAGTTGGATCTGTCTTCACTAGGGAGGACATAGACAATATCCCAGATGTAATAGTGGCCAGAGGACCTAGGGTAACAAAGGAACTGAAGGAAATTCACATTAGGCAGAAAATGGTTATGGGTAGACTGATGGGACTGAAGGCCGATAAATCCCTAGGGCCTGATGGTCTGCATCCCAGGGTGCTTGAGGTAGCTCTAGAAATCGTGGAAGCATTGGTAATCATTTTCCAATGTTCTATAGATTCAGGATCAGTTCCTGAGGATTGGAGAATAGCTAATGTTATCCCACTTTTTAAGAAAGGAGGGAGAGAGCAAACAGGGAATTATAGACCAGTTAGCCTGACATCAGTGGTGGGGAAGGTGCTGGAGTCAATTATAAAAGATTAAATAATGGCACATTTGGATAGCAGTAACAGGATCAGTCTGAGTCAGCAAGGATTTATGAAGGGGAAATCATGCTTGACTAATCTTCTGGAATTTTTTGAGGATGTAACTATGAAAATGGACAAGGGAGAGCCAGTGGATGTAGTGCACCTGGACTTTCAGAAAGCCTTTGATAAGGTCCCACATAGGAGATTTGTGGGCAACATTAAAGCACATGGTATTGGGGTAGGGTACTCACATGGATAGAAAATTGGTTGTCAGACAGGAAACAAAGAGTAGGGATTAATGGGTCCTTTTCAGAATGGCAGGCAGTGACTAGTGGGGTACCGCAAGGCTCGGTGCTGGGACTGCAGCTATTTACAATATACATTAATGATTTAGATGAAGGGATTAAAAGTAACATCAGCAAATTTGCAGATGACACAAAGCTGGGTGGTAGTGTGAAATATGAGGAGGATGTTATGAGAATGCAGGGTGACTCGGACAGGTTGGTTGAGTGGGCAGATGCTTGGCAGATGCAGTTTAATGTGGATAAATGTGAGGTTATCCACTTTGGTGGCAAGAACAGGAAGGCAGATTACTATCTGAATAGTGTCAAGTTAGGAAAAGGGGAAGAACAATGAGATCTAGGTGTCCTTGTTCATCAATCACTGAAAGTAAGCATGCAGGTACAGCAGACAGTGAAGAAAGCTAATGGCATGTTGGCCTTCATAACAAGGGGAGTTGAGTATAGGAGCAAAGAGATCCTTCTGCAGCTGTACAGAGCCCTGGTGAGACACCACCTGGAGTATTGTGTGCAGTTTTGGTCTCCAAATTTGAGGAAGGACATTCTTGCTATTGAGGGAGTGCAGCATAGGTTCACCAGGTTAATTCCCGGAATGGCGGAACTGTCATATGTTGAAAGATTGGAGCGACTGGGCTTGTATACACTGGAATTTAGAAGGATGAGAGGGGATCTGATTGAAACATATAAGATTATTAAGGGATTGGACACACTAGAGGCAGGAAAAATGTTCCCGATGTTGGGGGAGTCCAGAACCAGAGGCCATAGTTTAAGAAAAAGGGGTAGGCCATTTAGAACAGAGTTGAGGAAAAACTTTTTTTACCCAGAGAGTTGTGGATCTGTGGAATGGTCTGCCTCAGAAGGCAGTGGAGGCCAAGTCTCTGGATGCTTTCAAGAAAGAGTTAGATAGAGCTCTTAAAGATAGCGGAGTCAAGGGATATGGGGAGAAGGCAGGAACAGGGTACTGATTGTGGATGATCAGTCATGATCACATTGAATGGCGGTGCTAGCTCAAAGGGCCGAGTGGCCTACTTCTGCACCTACTGTCTATTGTCTATCAACAATGTCCAACAGGGACATTGCATTCGTGCACAGTCTCCTCCGACACCGCTCTGGCGCAGGCAGCAACACGATCCGCACCAAGTCCAGCTCCTTCATTTTCTCTTCCAACTGATGGCATAGACCTACAGTACTTGAAGTTCTTAATATCCAGCTGGGTCTTGAGATCATAAAAAATAGGCTTAAAAGAGACATTAACAGCTTTGGTTAGCCGCTGCAGCCGAGCACACCGCTGTCTTAATGGAAACTTGCATCTGCCTTTTCTTTTACTCAATATCACTAAGTAGTACCTTTTTTTGCCTAACTGCTCCATTTGTCCTGGGGAAGATGGAATTTTACCAGCTGTCGCAAGAAGTGGGTGAGTGAGGACACACATTCCCCCTGAAGTTGAAATGTATCTCCACAGTTCTGAGGGCATTCAGTTCCAAATTGTTGTGATTGCACCAAGACACCAGCTCGTTTACTGATTCTGTTTTGATAGAATTCAGAGGCTCTCCGTAAGTCAGGGTTGACCATGAACGTTGTGTCCTAGCTGAACACAAGCCAGTGCAATACGATATGGAGCGCAAGCTGTTGCCCACACAGCAGTCTCCCCATCCACGCAGCTGATGAACCCAAAGGAATGGCAGACCAATACAGCATCGCAGGAGTTGGCAGTCAGTGTTGAATTCAATGTGGGACTGCCTTAGTGATGCCAGCTAAGGACTTTTCCCTTGGGGTTTACTCCTGAAGCCTTCCCCTTGAGTGGGAATAGCCACAAAGCTGCCGAGGTTTGAGATCAGAGTTTTCCTTCTCCTAGATGGGCTGCCAACCACGACTGATGAAGCGACTGGTTTTAAGGTGCCAGTAACTCGCCTTTGCCCCTTCTCCTGTCAGTGGAAACGGTTCCACCGGGCTTAGTAGCTAAGCCACACGTGAAGGTCAGGAGCTGGACTTGGTTGTCAGAGGCTTTTTGAGACACTCGCCATTGAGAGCATTTAATAGGTCGTGTGAACTTATTACCACAGCCCCCCAGTCACAATTATGATACCCTTAAGGAACCTTTGGTAGAATTAGGGTCTTTTAAATACTCTGTTGAAATCCTTTATTCTCTCTCACACTCCCCTTTACCAGGCCATGGAGCAGTAACTTAATGCCTTCTTTCAGCTACTTAATAGCCCAGCCTGTAATGATTTTCTAATGGAGGCATCAGAAGGGCACATTAAAGAACATAGGCACCATACGTGCATCCTCCCAAGGGATGAACTAGGTACCTCTGATCCAGCAGTCATGTGGCCAACAGTTTACTATTAATGAGATCCACGTGTTGCACTCAGGTCACCAGGCTGCACAGCTCAGTGGAAAGCAATCTGGGCTTCCCTCTTTGAAAGAGCCAATGAACTGGTTCTGCACACCTCACTTCACAAGCATCAACTGTCAGCTTTATTTGCCATATAGGAATGTGCTCTGGTGTGTTGGTCAGGGTTCAACATGCAACAAAAAGTAGGAAATTAAAGTCGTTCATCAGTAGAACACAGAAAAAGCCCTTCTGGGCCTTCAAACTATTATTTTGCCTAGTCCGATCGCCCTCCATACCCCTCCCATCCAAACTTCTCTTAAATGTTAAAATTGAACCCACATCCTCCTCCTCTTCTTCTGGCAGCTCATTCCACATTCTCACTGTGGTAACTTCTACTTTCCAAAAGGACCACTCGACAATTTAATGGCCAAAAGAGCATCTTTATCTGGGACAGCAAATGATATTTACAATACAGAGGCTTCCAGGTACCTCGTGCGGTATGGGAGGTGGAACTATATACAATACACACCAGAAATTTTAAAAAACCCGCTGACCCCGGAACCAGCATCTTGTTACCAACAACTTCCCAACTGGTATTAACTTACTTTCAATAATACTCACATTACAACACTTCTCCCCCTTTAAAATCCAACATTCCCCAAATATAGAAGAACTGGGAAATAAAAACAGTGGTATCATTAGCAACAGGTAATCATTACAAAACACTTAAAAAACGTGGCAAATTCAACATTCAATCTAACAACAAAAAAAATCTATCCAATCAAAGATTCAGTTTGTCAGGAGGTTTGCGAGGGCGCTGCGATCTACGCACTACCCCCGGTGACCCAGCAGGCACCGCTGGTGAGGATGTTTTGGGTGGATCTGGTGCTGGGGAGATGAGAGGGGTTTGTGTGTCTGCGTGAGAATGTCCATCCTCTTCAGGGGACATGGACCCCTCTGCCAGTGTCTCTCCCTCTAGCAAAGTCACTGGTGGACATGCTTCCACAGTAGTCTGTCTCACCATTGGACACTCCATGGAACTGTCTACCTCTGAGCCTGTATCATGACGCAGATGCACATGGTCCTGATGTCTGCAGAAAACACGCAGCTTAACAGTTAGCTTAACAACATAGGAGACTGGACCACTCTGCTCAAAAATAGCCTCAGGTAGCCATTGCTGATTATTGCTACTGCTGAAGTTTCTCACATAGACATTGTCATCTGGTTTTAACTGTCTCTCTCGCGCATGTTGATCAAGTCCCTCCTTCTGCTTTTCCTGCTTTCTCTTCACTTTTGCCTTCATGTCCGGTCAGGTCCAATCTTGACTTGGGCCCATCAACATCTCTGCTGGAGTGCATGCAGTCGCAGTCTGTGGCATGAGGCGGTATTTAAACAGGAAACGTGAAAGCCGGGTACTAAGAGAGTCCCCTGACATCCGCTTCAGGCCTTCCTTCACTGTTTGAACTGCCCGCTCAGCCAAGCCATTTGAAGCTGGGTGGAAAGGGGCCGTCCGAATGTGACGAATGCCATTCTGCTGCATGAACTCACCAAACAGCTCACTGGTGAATGTCGGGCCATTATCAGTGACCAGAGTGACAGGCAACCCGTGGACTGCAAACGCTTGCCTGAGTTTGTCTATGGTGAGGGGGCTGTGATGTTGCTCATGATGTGAGTTTCTATCCATTTGGAGTGCGCATCTACCATTACAAGAAACATCTGCCCCATAAAGGGGCCAGCAAAGTCCAAATGTAGCCTGGACCAGGGGTAGACTGGCCACTCCCATGGGTGCAAAGGAGCTTGTGGTGGCAATGTTCTGATTGGTCTGACATTGCGTGCATGATTTTACCTTGTTCTCCAGATCCTGAACCATTCTTGACCACCAGATGTAGGATCTTGCAAGGCTTTTCATTCGAGACACCCCGGGTGAGTCTCATGAATTTCCCCCACAATCTGTGAATGGCCAGGGGGAGGCACGATGACCCTCGCCCCCTAACAGTAACTGTGGCATAATATGGTTCAGGTGGTTCCTCATCCATTTCCGCCCCAAACACGTTGTAGGCACATGCTGCCTCTTTGTCTGTTTCTTCTAGGTGGGGTGTGGCTGCCTGAGCCTGTTGAGCTTTCTCCTGCCCAGGCTTAACCTGACCCTTTAAGCTCCTGCACTTTTTATCTAAATATCCCTTTTTGCTACAAGTGTGGCAGACAATATCTTTGAATTTGCAAACACTTGCATAGTGCGTCCCTCCACCCCGAAAACTTTCCACCCGCTTTGCCGGTTTATCAGTCTCCCTCCTGACTTGGTGCACTGCCGCCAACCGCGACCCCCCCCCCCCCACCCCCACCATGTCCTCTCTGGATATCCTTAGCATTATTAACAGCCATCTCCATGCCTTGGGCAATCTCTAGGGCATTCTTGAAATTCAATGGTGGGGCTTCCCCCAGCAAGCGGCATAGTACAGCATCATTATTAATGCCACATACTAATCTATCACGGAGCACGTCATCCAACACAGCTCCAAAACGGCAATGTTCTGACAGCTGCTGAAGTTCGGCCACAAAGTCGCCCACAGACTGACCTGGCTTCTGGACATGGCTATGAAACTTGAACTGTTGGACTGTCACCAAAGGTTTTGGATTGTGATGGTTCCCCACGAGCTTGACCAGTTCGTCATATGGAATTTCTCCCGGTTTCCACGGTGTGGCTAAGTTCCTTATCAACTTGTAAGTCTTTGCCCCACACACACTTTTAGTGTGAGAATAGAGCGCTTCTTAGCCTCCTCAGTAATTCCATTAGCACAGAAAAAGTGTCCCAACCTTTCCTCATGCTCCAGCCACTCCTCGATTCCCTCCACAAATTCACCGATCATCCTGAACATAGCCATCTGAACACGAGGCTCCCCATCCTCTCACAGCTCCTGTTCAAAACGTGCCGACACATCCACAAAACCAGTTCATCTTGTCGCCAAAAATCTGTGGTAACTTCTACTTTCCAAAAGGACCACTCGACAATTTAATGACTGAAAGAACATCTTTATCTGGGACGGCAAATGATACTTACAATACAGAGGTTTTCAGGTACCTCGTGTGGTATGGGCGGTGGATACTTTTAATAATATTCACATTAATACACTCACCACCTTCTTTTCTGAGTGAAGAAGTTGCCTCCATGTTGAGCTTAAACATTTCACCTTTCACCCTTAACCCATGACCTCCAGTTGTAGCTTCACCCAACCACAGTGGAAAAAACTTGCTTACATTTATCCTATCTACATCCCTCATAATCTTGTGTACCTACAGATATGGATAAGGAATAGAATGTGCATAAATACACAAATACCAGCATGTGTTTACAATGTAAATAGCATTATAGAAAGAGAATTAAAGTGTTTACGGTGCATGCAGAGCCAGGTGTAATAGATGGGGGTGGGAGGCTAACTAGAATGGTAGATAAAATTTAGTGCCTCTTGGTATTCTCTCATATATTTACTTACCTATTCTTTGTTTGAGGTTATTATTGATCAGTTTCCAATGCAATTGATTATAATTACAAATAGCTTTATAATAAAAGTTCTCCTTTTGACGCATTTGTACAAAGTCGTTTGCTACATACCAAGAGGCAATTTTCCTCAGATCTGTCCAATCTGCTTCCTGCCTTAGTTCATTTTAAGATATAAAATAAGAATTTTTGTTTTTATTTAAGATTCCTTTTAATTGTCGCCTGTGCAATGAAACATCGAAACATATAGTGAACCATGCGGTTTGTTTCAACAACCAACACAGTCCGAGGATGTGCTGGGGGGCAGCCCATAGGTGTTGGCTAGCTTCAATGCCAACATAACATGCGCACAACTCACTAATCTGTACGTCTTTGGTACTTGAGAGGAAACCAGAGCAACCAGAGGAAACCCACACAGTCACAGAGAGAACATACAAGCTCCTTACAGACAGTGGCAGGAATTGAACACCATACTTCCGATTGCTGGTGCTGTACAGCATTATGTTAATGGCTACACTGCTTTGCCACCAGCCACCCCTTATCACACAACAGCATGATCAAAATTCATAAGGAAATAGTCTGTCAATCCCTGACCTTATTCATTTCAGATTCCTAATTTGACTGCCTTAGTTTGATAATTTTAAGGTTAGAATCTGGTGCAGGGTTGATTTTAGACAATTGGGGATTGATTTCCCTGGGTGGTACGATATTCAGGTCTGAAGTCAGAATCAGAATCAGGCTTATTATCATTGCAATATGTCAGGAAATTTGTTGCTTTCTGGCAGCAGTACAGTGCAATACATAAAAATTCTCTAAGTTACAATAAATAATGTAAAATAATATATAGTGTAAAAAAAGTAAAACAGTTAGGTAGTATTGATGGGTTCATGGACCATTCAGGATATGATGGCGGAGGGGAAGAAGCTGTTCCTAAATCTCTGAGTGTGGGTCTTCAGGCTCCTGTACCTGCTCAAAATGGTAGTAATGAGAAGAGGGCATGGCTCAGATAGAGAGGGTTTCCAATGATGGATACCACTTTCTTGAGGCATTAAGACGGGAACCAGCCAAAGTTGACTGGAAAGGGACATTAGCAGGAAGGACAGCAGAGCAGAAATGGCTGGAGTTTCTGCAAAAAATGAGGGAAGTGCACAGCAGATATATTTCAAACAAGAAGACATTTTTGAATGGGAGAAGGACTCTACTGTGGCTGACAAGTGAAGTCAGAGCCAAAGTAAAAGCTAAAGAGAGGGCACACATGGAAGCCAAAGCTAGTGGAAGATAGAGGATTGGGAAGCTTTTAAAAACCTGCAGAAGGAAACGAAGAAGATCATTACGAAGGCAAAGATGGATTATGAAAGGAAGCTGGCAACTATTGTCAAAGAAGATACTAAAAGCATTTTTAAGTATATAAAGGGTAATAGAGAGTTGAGGGTAGATATAGGACCAATAGAAAATGATGCTGGAGATATTGTAATGAGAGATGCAGAGATGGCAGAGGAACTGATCGAGTATTTTGCATCAGTCTTCACAGTGGAAGACATCTGCAGTATACTGGACATTCAAGAGTGTCAGGGAAGTGAAGTATATGCAGTGAGAAGGTGTTCAGGAAGCTTAATGGTCTGAGGGTGGATAAATCTCCTGGACCTGATTAAATGCACCCTCGGGTTCTGAAGGAAGTAACTGGAGAGATTGTGGAAGCATTAACAATGATCTTTCAAGAATTGATAGATTCTGGCATTGTACCTGATGATTGGAAAGTTGCAAATGCTACTCCACCATTTAAGAATGATGAAAGGCAGCAGAAAGGAAACTATAGACCTGTTAGCCTGACAGTAGTGGTTGGGAAGGTGTTGGAATCGATTATTAGGGATGAGATTTTGGAGTACCTGGAGGCACATGACAAGATAGGCCAAAGCCAACATGGTTTCCTGAAAGGAAAATCCTGCCTGACAAACCTACTGCAATTCTTTGAGGAAATTACAAGCAGGGTAGACAAAGGAGATGCAGTAGATGAGCTGTACTTGGATTTTCAGAAGGCCTTTGACAAAGTGCCACACATGAGGCTGCTTAGCAAGATAAGAGCCCATGGAATTACAGGGAAGTTACTAGTATGGGTGGAGCATTGGCTGATCATCAGAAAACAGAGAGTGGGGAGAAAAGAATCCTACTCTGGCTGGCAGTCGATTACCTTTGGAGTTCCACAAGGGTTGGTGTTGGGACTGCTGCTTTTTACGATGTATATCAATGATTTGGACTATGGAATTAATGGATTTGGGCTAAATTTGCTGATGATACAAAGATAGGTGGAGGAGCGGGTAGTGTTGAGGAAACAGAGAAACTGCAGAGAGACTTGGATAGTTTAGGAAATGGGCAAATGAAATATAATGTTGGAAAGAGTATGGTCATGCACTTTGGTGGAAGAAATAAACAGACAGACTATTATTTAGATGGGGAGAGAATTCAAAATGTATAGATGCAAAAGGACTTGGGAGTCCTTGTGCAGGATAGCCAGGTTGAGTCAGTTGTGAAGATGGCAAATGCAATGTTGGCATTCATTTCTAGAGGTATAGAATATAAGAGCAGGGATGTGATGTTGAGGGTCTATAAGGCACTTGTGAGACCACACTTGGAGTATTGTGTGCAGTTTTGGCCTCCTTATGTTGGGAAGAATATATTGACAATGGAGACGGTTCAGAGGAGATTCACGAGAATGATTCCAGGAATGAAAGGCTTACCGTATGAGGAACGTCTGGTAGCTCTTGGGCTGTATTCCCTGGAGTTCAGGAGAATAAGGGAGATCTCATAGAAGCATTCTGAATGTGTCTGAATGGTAAAGTTATTTCCCATGGTAGGGGAGTCTAGGACAAGAGAGCACAACTTCAGGATTGAAGGACGTTCATGAAGAACAGAGATGAGGAGAAATTACTTCTGTCAGAGTGTGGTAAATCTGTGGAATTTGTTGCCATGAGCGGCTGTGAAGGCCAAGTCCTTGGGTGCATTTAAGGCAGAGAAGGATAGGTTCTTGATTAGCCAGGGCATCAAAGGGTATGGGGAGAATGCAGAGGAGTGGGGATGACTGGAATAATTGGATCAGCCATGATTGAAAGGCAGAGAAGACTCAATGGGCCAAATGGCCTACTTCTGCTCCTATACCTTATGGTCTTCTGTCCTTGGGGGTGGGGAGGGTCATGCCCATGAGTCCACAACACTCTGCAGCTTTTACCAATCCTGTGCAGTACCCCCTCCATACCAGGCAGTGATGCAATCAGTCAGAATGCTCTCCACTGTGTATGGAGACCCAGAGGAGACAAAGTACATCCTTTGCCAGAATCCTCAGGGGAGCTGGTCATTGTATATCACACCTGTCCACAGACAGTGGAACAGTGCCCTTGAACAACAGATTGAAACATTTTTATTTCATGCTGCCTCCTTTAACCATATGGTTGAACGTGCACAACATGCTGGAGGAACTGAGCAGGTCAGGCAGCGTCTATGGAGGGATATGGATGGTCGATGTCTCAGGCCGAGACTCTTCATCAGGCTCTAATGAGGGGTCTCAGCCTGAAACAGTGATTGTACTTTTCCCTCACTGACTGATCCACGGAATTTTGTGTGTGCTGATTTGGTTTTCCAGCATTTGCAGTCTCTCTTGTGTCTTGGTTATAGCTCCAGCATCCATTAATCATAGCCTGTTAACCAGTGAAAAATCCACTTATTCCCACCCATCAGATTTTGTCCCTTCCTAAGTCCTGGGGTCATATTTGCTACCTTCTATTCTGTATGAGGGGAAAAAATGTTCACTTATTTAGAGATATCGTGTGGAAAAGACCCTTCTAGCCCAACAAGCCACACTGCGTTGCAACCTGCCACTTTAACCCTAGCCTAATCACAAGACAATTTACCAATTAATCTCTGACTGTTACTGATTTGAACTGTGTAAAGAAGCTGGAGTGCCTGGAGGAAATCCACGCCACCACAGGGAAATGTACAAACTCCTTACAGATGGTGCCAGAAATGAACTCTGACCTCCAGAATGCCCCAAGCTGTAATAGCCTCACGCTAACTACAACACTACTATGGTGCCCAAATCAGAATCTATAAAGGTTTTGCAGATGATAACCGGATATTTCACCATCTCTGTAGCTTTCCATTTTGAGACTCTGGGACAGGGGTGTCAAACTCATTTTAGGTCACGGGCCGGATTGGGCAAAATGCAGCTTCATGCGGGCCGGATCAGTCGGGTGCATGCGAACGCAGCTTTCATTGCCTCCGTTTTTTCAGCCTGTTCTCATGTGTCTCAGTCTCTGCTATAGCTACAAAGTGTTTCACTTCACAAATTCCGTTTCTTATGAAGAAGTCTGCTGAGCAAGCATTATTTTTATGATTGGTATTAACATAATCACAGGCTTCATATCGCTGGGCCATTAATAATTAAAATAATAGATCTATCTAAAATGATCTTGCGGGCCGGACATAATTGTACGCCGGGCTGGATATGGCCCGCGGGCCTTGAGTTTGACACCTATGCTCTGGGATGTAGATCAATGAGTCCTTAGGATTTATCAAGTTTTACTTCCACTGGCTTTTCTTGAACTTTTAAAAGTTATATTTATGTTGTTCAGTTTTTAATTCTCACTGGATCCTTGGACTTGTGGTGCTTCTGGCATGTCCTGTATGTCCTGAAGACAGACACAAAGTATTACTTAATCCCTCTGACATTTCCTCATTTTCATTATAAATTCAATCTGTAAAAGACCCACAATACTCAGAACATATATTTGTCCTGATCTACTTTCATTTTCTGTATTCCCTGTCTTTCTCAATTACTTGGTTCTTCTAGCTGAGCTCAGAATGTTCCCAATCCTCAGAGCCTACTTCTATTTCAAGATTCAAAATTGTTTAACTTACAGTACACAAGTGTAAAGGAGAACAAAATAATTGCTATTCCAGATCTGATGCAGCACAAAAAACACAATAAAATAAAGAACACAACAATAACAGAAAAACACAAGTATAAATACATAAGATAGCTTATATACATAGATATTATATACATAGGTTGATTGTATGTCCATGAAATGATGCTATACACAGGAGTGTCTGTACATAAGGTGACTGACAGGAAACGATAAGGTAGTGGTGGCTGGGGGTGTGGTGGGGAGAGTGAGTGGCTGGATCAGTCTTTCTGCTCAGGGAAAGTAATTGTTTTTGGGCCTGGTGATTTACTTTACTTTATTGTCACCAAACAATTGATACTAGAGTGTACAACCATCACAGACATATTTGATTCTGCGCTTCGTGTTCCTTGGAGTACAAATCAAAGTAAATATAATAAAAATTTAAATGATAAATCATAATTAGAAAATAGAGAAGGGAAAGTAAGGTAGTGCAAGTCAGGTCCGGATATTTGGAAGTTACGGCCCAGATCCGGGTCAGGATCCGTTCAGCAGTCTTATCACAGTTGGAAAGAAGCTGTTCCCAGATCTGGCCGTACGAATCTTCAAGCTCCTGAACCCTCTCCTGGAGGGAAGAGGGACAAAAAGTGTGTTGGCTGGGTGGGTTGTATCCTTGATTATCCTGGCAGCACTGCCCTGACATCGTGCGGTGTAAAGTGAGTCCAAGGATGGAAGATTGGTTTGAAGGTAACTGTTTACTATCACTCATTCTTTGGGGAACTCTTCTGTTTTTGTGGATGTCTGCAAAGAACAAGAATTTCAGGTTATATATTGCATACATTTACACCACACCGGAGGAACTCGGCAGGTCAGGCAGCATCCGTGGAAGCAGGGAGGGGATAGTCAGGAAAGGTGAAGAAGGAATGAAAGGGGAAAGCACTATGGGTAGTAGAAGGAGGCGGAACCATGAGGGAGGTATCACCTCCCTGCTTCCTCTCCCCTCCTTTCCCCTTACTGGTTTTTCACCTGGCACCTACCAGCCTTCTCCTTCCCACCCTCTCCCTACCTTCTTTATAGGACCCCTGCCCCTCCCTCTTCAGCCCTGACGAAGGGTCTCAGCCCGAAATGTTGACTGTTCATTTCCACAGATGCTGCCCGACCTGCTGAGTTCCTCCAGCATGTTGCTTTGACCCCAGCATCTGCAGAGTATTTTGTGTTTATGATATTGCATGCATTCTCTGATATTAAATGCAACTATTGGACTATTGGTGGCCCTGGTATGGGTGCTGTGTAGCCTTCTCTCTGATGGGAGTGGGACAAACAGTCTATGAACAAAGTGGATGGGATCCTTCATGATGTTACTGGCCCTTTTCTTGCACCTTTCTGTATATATGTCAATGATGATGGGTAGACTGCTGTGGGTGATGCATTGGGCAGTTCTGACTACCCATTGTGGAGCCTTCCTGTCCTGTACCATGCAGTGAAAAAGTTTGTTAGGATGCTTGCAACTGCACATCTGTAGAACTATGTTCAAAGTTCCAAGTAAACGTTATTATTAAAGAGCATATATGTCACCATATACAACCCTGAGAGTTATTTTCTTGTAGACCTACTCAATAAATTTATAACAGGATAAGTGAAAATCTGCCCAACTAGGGCATTCAACCAGAGGGAGGAAGACAACAAAATGTGTAAATACAGAAGAAATAATAATAATAATAATAATAATAATAATAATAATAATAATAATAATAATAATAATAATAATAATAATAATAAATAAGAAATAAATATTGAGAACATGAGATGAACAGCCCTTGAAAGTGAGTTCTTTTCAAGTGGAAATATTTCAGTGATGGGGCAAGTGAAGCTGAGTGGCTCAAGAGCCTGATGGTTGAGGAGTAATAACTGTTCCTGAGCCTGGTGGTGTGACTCCTGGTGCTCTTGTACCTTCTTCCTGATAAATGTGTGTACAGGTATGCAATTTTATAAACCTCTCCCTTTATTTTGCTGTTATTTTTAATATCTCATCTTGGCCATGGCCATGAACAATTTCACATGTTGAGTTTTTATGCCTAAAATGATTGTGTCCTCTGCAGATCATGTATCATTTCTTTAAATACTAAGTTGTCTGTCGATTGTCAAACTTTTCAACACGTTTTTCCAATAAACCAGTCAGTTCCCCCTCATACATTCATAGGCTCTTTCATTTAGATTTAAAACCCTTATTTTATATTGAACTACATCACTTTCAAACCCATGGTAAAGGTTGATTATGTTATAATCACTCTTCTGCAAAGACTCCCTGTTCCATGGTTCTGGTTGGCTGTTCCCCTTTAACGCTCCTTTCTCCCTGATTATGCTCTAATTTCAGTCATTAGATTTCCAATTGCTGCTAGTTTACTTAATTACAGTACACCTGGTTTTCATCAGAGACTGTGAAATAAGTACAATGGCGTCATTATCACAGGTTGTCAGTTTGTTGGTCTATTCTCATGTGATGCTTTGTTCCCTTGTCTGATTAGAACCATTAGTTCTAAGTTCACCTCAGTTTCAAGATAGTGCCTGTAAATATGGGAGCAATGATAAACCTGATTCTGATATGGGTCTCTATTGTGGACTGAGAGTAGGAAGGGGACAGGGAGAGGGAGCACCAGAGAGACTCTGTAATGATCAATAAACGTGTTGTTTGGAATCAAATGGCCTTGCCTGGTGTCTCAGGTCTGGGTATTTTTGCATCCGTGCCACACCCCACCCCAGCAATCCTTCTCTGCCATCTGTCCCACACCCCACCCACAGTGCTCCACTCTCGCAATTCCCAACACCCTTTGCTCCCACCAGATTTACAAACTTGCTCTCCACTCCACATTGACAAACACAGTACTGTACTGCGCAAAAGTCTTAGGTACCCTAGCTATATAGCTATACTTTTGCACAGGACTATATATATATATATATATCTCTTTTTGAAATTTATAATTTCATTGCAATGTACCACTGCCACGAAACAACAAATTTCATGACGTATGCCAGTGATGTTAAACCTGATTCTGATTCTAATGTAGTATCCAAGAATGATTGTGGATTGCTGAAGGAAAATGAAGAAATACTTTGCTCCAAATCCGAGTCCGCTGGAGGCAGGAATCTTGGTGTGTGTGTGTGAGTGGGAGGGAGAATGGGGGCTTGTTTTATTGTTGTTTGTTACATTCTGTGTTGTTCTGCCAAGCATGGTGGGCAAACTATGGCGCTAAAATGTATGACGACCCCGCCCCCCCCCCCCCAACACGCCCTCAGCTATTAATGCAAATAGTATATTCCACTGCAGGTTGCTGTAAAGTGTTATGCTAACAAATATGCTAGTTTACTTAATGACTTGCTCCTGAGGATGTCAGAGACTGTTGAAGTAAATCTTTTGATCTGAAAATAGTACATGTCAGTCATCTCTAAATTAGCCATATGATCTCAAAATAAAGTATTCTCAAAAGTTAATGGTGAAGAAAAATAATAATATCTGCAACTAATTACCTTTTTCACTTGTTATAAGAGACAGCATCACGGTAGCATAGTGGTTAGCACGACACTATTACAGCTCGGGACATTGGAGTTCAGAATACAATCCCAGTGCCCTCTAAGGAGTCTCTGTAACCCTTCCCTGTGGAATGTGTGGAATTCCTCCGGGTGCTCCTGTTTCCTCCTGGAGTCCAAAGACATACTAGTTAGTAGGTTAATTGGCCATTGTAAATTTTCTTGTGATTAGGCTAGGGTTAAATTGGAGATTGCTGGGCAGCACGGCTCAAAGGGCTGGAAGGGCCTGCTCCACATTGTATCTCTATAAATAAAATTAAATTTTAAAAAGGCATTAGTGGAAAAATAGTGTCTGTTATAATCTAATAATGTACAGTGTCATATCCAATAAAACCTTCTAGTCTAGATGTGCAACATGCTTCTAACCAAGTAACAAACAGCATGAATACCTTGATTATGTGTTCTTTGCTTAATATGTATGGTCTTACGAAGGCCCTATACAAATGCAAGAAGACTTCCATGCTCCAGTACTTAACTCTTGTAATAAAGACCATCTGCCATCTGCCATCTGCCTTTCTAGTTGTTCAGCCTGTCCGGCATGTGGAATGCAATTGTTCCACTTCTTTCACCTTACTTACTCAACTAATAATATCCCGAAAGAAACTTCAGCAGAATGGGCTTTGGAAGGTTTGGAGAGGCTGCAGAAGAAGTTTTTTTTTGTATTTATTTAGAGCAGGTGTTCCCAGCCTAGGGTCCAAGGATGTCTGGGTTAATGGTAGGGAAATAAGTCCTTCCAGCCCAATGGGCCATGCCGTCAGCAATCCACCAATTTAACCCTAGCCGAAATGTAGAACAATTTACAAAGACCAATTCACCTACTGAGCAGTACATCTTTGGAATGTGGGGGCAAACCGGAGCAGTCACAGGAAGGATGTACAGAGGACACCAGAACTGGACTCTGAACTCTGATGCCCCAAACTGTAATAGTGTCACACTAACTGCTTTGCTACTGTGGCTCTCCAGGGTGTGGTCTGATTTGGAGACCATTAACTACAGGAGACTGGATAAACTTGGAGCACCAGTGGCTGAGGGCATGGCCTGTTAGAAGTTTTGCAAAATGATGCAATGCAAGAGTATATAGGGTAGAGTCAGAGGCTTTTCTCCCAGGATTAAATGCCAAAAGCTAGGAACATGGGTGTTGGGAGTTAAAGGAAATTTCTGACCATAAGACATAAGGGCAGTAAAAAGCCATTCAGCCCTTCAAATATGCTCTTCCAGTTTATCATGGCTAATGTATTTTCCCTCTCAGTCCTGTGTGGTGTTATAACACAGACAGGTGACAGTGAAAGAGGGATAGTGAATTAAATATGGTTGAAAGAATACAGTGAATACTTACAAGGATGTTGTCAGGACTTGATGACCTGATTTATAAGGAAAGGTTAACTAGGTTCGGACCAAGAACATAGAAGTTTGAGAGGAGATTTGCTAGAGTTATACAAAATTATGAGAGATATAGATAGAGTAAATGCAAGCACGTTTTTTCCACTGACGTTTGGTGAGACTAGAACTAGAGGTCATAGGTTAATGATGAAAGGTGAAATGTTTAAGGAGAATCTAAGGGAAAACTTTTTCACTCAGAGTGTGTGTTTGGAATGAGCTGCCAACGCAAGTGGTGGATGCAGGTTTGATTTCAACTAATTAGAGAAGTTTGGATGTACATGGATGGGAGGAGTATGGAGGCTATGGTCTGGGTGTGGGTTGATGGGACTAGGGAGATTAATGATCTAGCATGGACTTGGTGGGACAAAGGACTTGTTTTTGTGCTGTAGTGTTCTATGTCTCTTTGAAAACAAGCTGCTCGGGGCAGTCATGTGGATTGAACATAAGTGCCTCTCAAAGTGATTAGATTTGCTTTATTTATCACGTGTACATCAAAACACACAATGAAGTGCACCACCTGCATCAACAACCAACACAGCCCGAGAATATGCTGGGTGCAGCCTGTAGGTGTCGCCCTGCTCCTGGCATATGCCCACAATTTACTAATCCTAACCTGTACATCTTTGGAATGTGGGAGAAAACTGAAGCACCCAGAGGAAACATACAGGGTCATCAGGAGAACATACAAACTCCTTACAGACAGCAGCAGGAATTGAACAGGTCACTGGCACTTAGCTAGCCTTTCCATTACTGTCATGTGTTGTAAATGAGACAGGTGAATTAAAATGGCAGATAACCAGCTGCCCAGAGTCGCTAAAGTACACTGAACATAAATGCTCGTCAAAGTGATTAATTAGTCTGTCTTCTTGTTTCACACCTCTATGAATTCCCCTGTGTCTAGGGCCCAATTTGTCCTTAACAATCTTTTCCTTTTTATGTACCTGTAAGCAATCCAACAGTCTATTTATAAACTTCTTGCTTGTTGCAACATGAGCCTGGTCGTCTGGGCTTTCATAGAATATAGAACAGAATAATACAGCACAGTACAGGCCCTTAGCCCACAAGGTTGTGCTGACATTTTAACCCTTCCCTCCAACACGGCTCTCTATTTTTTCTATCATTTATGTGCCATATATAAGACTCTCCTAAATCTCCCTGATGCATCATTTGTTTTGAAGTAAAAATGCAGACTATTGTGGTAACTCAATGTCACCTAACCCTTCTACTGGTTGTCCAGAACTTCACCCTACCCTGACCCGTGGATACCATTGAATTGATTGCTTAATGCCATCTTTGATTAGGATCACATGGGGATCTCTGTCAGACAGATTGTTCAGGGTTTTCATGTGGATTTAGCTGTTCCCTAGTCACTAGATTACAACAATGAAGCCTTGTGTTAGTACTACACTTTTATACCACCGCCTCTCATTCAATCCCAGTGGACTTCAACCTTTGGGCTGCTATGGACTCCTCGAATCAATTTAACTTGCAGCTCATAGAAGGTGGAAATGGAACTCCTGAGAAATAAACTAAACACAAAACAGGTTTCTGGCTTGGCTAAAAATAAATTCAAGCCCTTTGAAGAATTCAGGATCCTACTAATTATACTGGGTAATAATGCTGAAATCAGCCTCTGAACTGTTCAATGTCATGTCAACACACAAAGATGAGAAGCTCAGAATCAGACTCTCACGATTAAATTTCCAACCTTGATTGGAAATTTAACACCTCTAAAACTTGAACTCACCTAAAATCAGCTTTGAAGCCAAGCTCTACTCTCTGTTATTAATTGTCGTTGGCATTTGCTTTAAATTCCTGTTGATATTTTCAAGCTTCTTTAGTGAGCTGCCTGGTTCACCTTCAGATCTGCCTGACATTTATGTGACATGGGGAGGGGAGAATTTGAAGAAGAACACTGAAGCAGGCTGGTGGGAAATGCCTTGGCAAAGTTAAAATGGGAATATTGTTTAGAACAAAGATGACATCGATACACAGGTCCCTATAGTTCAGCACCATTACAGCTATGGAAATGACAGAACAGAGGTGGAAATAGACTCCTTTTGCAATAGAAGGACATTTAGCAATTACTTAGATTGTGCTGTTGTCTGAGGAACAGCGCACAAGTAAAATTGTCCGATTTAGAATCAGTTTAATATCACTGATACATATTGTGAAACTTGTTAGTTTATAGACAATAGACAATAGACAATAGGTGCAGAAGTAGACCATTCGGCCCCTCGAGTCTGCACCGCCATTCTGAGATCATGGCTGATCATTCACTATCAATACCCAGTCCCTGCCTTGTCCCCATATCCCTTGATTCCCCTATCCATCAGATATCTATCCAGCTCCTTCTTGAAAGCATCCAGAGAATTGGCCTCCACTGTCTTCCGAGGCAGTGCATTCCACACCTCCACAACTCTCTGGAAGAAGAAGCTCTTCCTCAACTCTGTTTTAAATAACTGACCTCTTATTCTCAATCCATGCCCTCTGGTACTGGACTCTCCCAACATCTGGAACATATTACCTGCCTTAATCCTATCAAATCCTTTAATTATCTTAAACGTTTCAATCAGATCCCCTCTCAATCTCCTCAATTCCAGCGTGTACAAGCCCAATCTCTCCAATCTCTCTGCGTAAGACAGCCCTGCCATCCCAGGAATCAACCTAGTGAATCTACGCTGCACTTCCTCAATTGCCAGAATGTCCTTCCTTAAACCTGGAGACCAAAACTGTACACAATATTCCAGGTGTGGTCTCACCAGGGCCCTGTACAAATGCAAAAGGACATCCTTGCTCTTGTATTCAATTCCCCTTGTAACAAAGGCCAACATTCCATTTGCCCTCTTCACTGCCTGTTGCACTTGCTCATTCACCTTCATTGACTGGTGAACTAGGACTCCTAGGTCTCTTTGCATTTCTCCCTTACCTAACTTGACACCGTTCAGACAATACTCTGCCCTCATGTTCCAGCTTCCAAAGTGGATAACTTCACATTTATTCACATTGAATGACATCTGCCAAGTATCTGCCCACTCACTCAGCCTATCCAAGTCTCCCTGTATTCTCCTAACGTCCTCTTCGCATGTCACACTGCCACCCAGTTTAGTATCGTCAGCAAACTTGCTGATATAGTTTTCAATGCCCTCATCTAAATCATTGACATAAATCGTAAAGAGCTGTGGTCCCAATACAGAGCCCTGTGGTACCCCACTAGTCACCTCCAGCCAGTCTGAGAAACACCCATTCACTACTACCCTTTGCTTTCTATCTGCCAACCAGTTTTCTATCCATGTTGAAACCCTGCCCCCAATGCCATGAGCTCTGATTTTACTCACCAATCTCCTATGTGGCACCTTATCGAACGCCTTCTGAAAATCTAGGTACACAACATCCACTGGCTTACCCTCGTCTAACATCCTTGTTACACCCTCAAAAAACTCCAACAGATTAGTCAAGCATGATTTGCCCTTGGTAAATCCATGCTGGCTCGGCCTAATCCTATTTCTGCCATCTAGATGTGCCACTATTTCGTCCTTAATAATGGACTCAAGCATCTTCCCCACGACTGACGTTAGACTAACAGGGCAATAGTTCTCCGTTTTCTCCTTCCCTCCCTTCTTGAAAAGTGGGACAACATTAGCCACTCTCCAATCTTCAGGAACTGATCCTGAATCTAAGGAACATTGGAAAATGATTACCAATGCATCCGCAATTTCCTGAGCCACCTCTTTTAGAACCCTCGGATGCAGACCATCTGGACCCGGGGATTTATTAGCCTTCAGTCCTACCAGTCTACTCATCACAGTTTCTTTCCTAATGTCAATCTGTCTCAATTCCTCTGATATCTTATGACCCTGGCCCATCCATACATCTGGGAGATTGCTTGTGTCCTCCCTGGTGAAGACAGATCTAAAGTATGCATTAAATTCTGTTGCCATTTCCCTGTTTCCCATAACAATTTCTCCCAATTCATTCTTCAAGGGGCCAACATTGTTCTTAACTATCTTCTTTCTCTTTGCGGCAGAAGTACATTACAATACAAAATAATGAGAAGCTATAAATTACAGTAAGAAATATATATAAATAAGTAGTGCAAAAAGTGCAGATAAAAGGGAAAACTATCATGACGTAGTGTACATGGGTTCATTGTCCTTTCAGATATCTGAGGGTGGAGGGGAAGAAGCTGTTCCTGAATTGTTGAGTGTGTCTTCAGACTCCTGTACCTTCTCCTAGAGAAGAGGGTAATGGAAGTCTTTAATGATGGATCGCCTTTTGAAGATGTCCTCGATGCTGGGGAGACTAGTACCCATGATGGAACTGGCTCTATTTCTCTGATAAGGGGGAGACTAGTGCCCATGATGAAGATATCTCTGTTTCTCTGATCGGGGGAGTCTAGTGCCCATGATAGAACTGGCTCTGTTTGTCTGATGCTGGGGAGTCTAGTGCCCATGAAGAAGATGTCTCAGTTTTTCTGATCAAGGAAAGACTAGTGCCCATGATGGAGATGGCTATATTTCTCTGATGTGGGAGAGACTAGTATCCATGATAGGAATAGAATGCGATAGCAGATAAATGAGTGGTTGAAGAATTGGAGCAGGGGGCAGGGATTCAGATTTCTGTATAGTTGGAACCTCTTCTGGAGCAGGTGACACCTGTAGAAAAGGGATGGGTTGCACTTGAATCCAAGGGGGACCAATATTCTTGTGGGCAGGTTTACTAGAGCTGTTGTGAGTGGTTTAAACTAAAATGGCAGGGGGATGGGAACCAGGATGATAGAGCTGAGGATCAGCCAGCAGGTTTACAAGTAGATGATGGGTGTAACATGAATGTAAGGAAGGATAAGTCAATGACTGGGTAAAATTCAGACAGGAAAAAAAGTTAAATTGTACCACAGAGGCATATGTCATAAAGGCAAAGAAAGCAGGACTGATGGTTCTGTAATTAAATGCATATAGCATTTGAAATAAAGGTGGACGAACTCATGGCACAATTGGAGATTGGTCAGTATGACAATGTGGGCATCACTGAGTCGTGGCTGAAAGAAAGTCATAGTTGGAAGCTTAATATCAAAGGATATACTTTGTGTCGAAAGGACAGGCAGGAAGGCATAGACAATGGTGTAGATCTGTTGGTAAAGATGGAATTACATCTTTAGAAAGAGGTAACATAAGGATCAGAGAATGTTGAATCTTTCTGGGCTGAGTTAAGAAACTGCATGAGTAACAAAAGCATTATGGAAATCATATATAGGCATCCAAATAGTAGCCAAGATGTGGGGCTGAGATTGCAAGGGGAGCTAAAAGGTATGTAATAAGGGTATTGGCACAATTGTAATGGGGAACTTCAATATACAAGGGGATTGGGAAAATTAGGTTGATGTCAGATGGCAAGAGAGGGAATTTGATGAAAACCTACGAAATGGCTTTTTAGAGCAGCTTGTGTTTGAGCCTACTTGGGGAAAGACTATCTTAGGCTGGGTGTTGTGTAACAACCCAGATCTTACTAGGGAGCTTAATGTAAAGGAACCCTTAGGGGACAGTGATCATAATATGATTGAATTCATACTGCAATTTGAAAGGGAGAAGCATATGTCACATGTATCGGTATAACAATGGAATAAAGGGAATTACAGAGGCATGAGAGAGAAGCTTGCCCAGCTAGATTGGAGGAAGATACTGATAGCAATGACGGCAGAACAGTGATGGCTGAAGTTTCTGGGAGTAGTTCCCAAGGCATAAGATAGATACGTCCACAGAAAAAGAAGTTCTCAAACGGCAGGGGTAGGGAACTGGCTGACTAGGGAAATTAAGGACTGCATAAAAACCAAGGAAAGGGCATACAAGGTAGCAAAAGAGAGTGGGAAGTTGGATGATTGGAAAGCTGTTAAAATCCAACAAAAGGTAACTAAAATAGCTATACAAAGGGAAAAGATATGAGGACAATATGAGGACAATCTAGCTAATAATATAAAGCAATATACTAAAAGTTTTATCAGTTATATAAAGAGTAAAAGGGAGGTGAGAGTTGATAATAGATCACTGGAAAATGATGCAGGTGAGGTAATGGGGGGCAATGAAATGGAAGATGAACTTAGTAAGTACTTTGCATCACTCTTCACTGTGCCAGAGTCCGTGAATGTCAAGGAGCAGGGGTGAGTGCCATTGCTATTACAAAGGAAAAAGTGCAACACAAACTCAAAAGTCTTAAGATGGATAAGTTAACTGGGCCAGATGAACTACATCCCAGAGTTCTGAGAGAAGCCTTTTCTGGTTGGCTGCCAGTGACTAGTGGTGTTCCTCAGGGGTCAGTATTGGAACTGCTACTTTTTACATTGTTTGTCAATGATTTAGGTAATGGAATTGATGGCTTTGTGGCAAAGTTTGCTGATGATATAAAGATGGGTGGAGGGGTAGGTAGTACTGAGGAAGCAATGCGATTGCAGCAGGACTTAGACAAATTGGAAGAATGGGAAAAAAAGTCACAGATGGAATGCAGTGTTGGAAAATGTATGGTAAAAGGAACATTAGTACGGACTATTATCTAAATGAGAAGAAAATTCAAACATCAGTGGTGCAGAAGGATTTAAGAGTTCTTGTGCATTTAAGAGTTCTCATTCTCTTAGGATCTACAAGTACTTGGATGGACAGGGACTTATTAGAAACAGTCAGCATGGCTTTGTGCGTGGTAGGTCATGTTTAACCAATCTATTAGAGTTTTTCGAGGAAATTACCAGGAAAGTGGATGAAGAGAAGGCAGTGGATGTTGTATACATGGACTTCAGTAAGGTCTTTGACAAGGTCCCGCATGGAGGTTAGTTAGGAAGATTCAGTTGCTAGGTATACATGGAGAGGTAGTAAATTGGATTAGACATTGGCTCAATGGAAGAAGCCAGAGAGTGGTAGTGGAGGATTGTTCCTCTGAGTGGAGGCCTGTGACTAGTGGTGTGCCACAGGGATCAGTGCTGGGTCCATTGTTATTTGTCATCTATATCAATGATCTGGATGATAATGTGGCAAATTGAATCAGCAAATTTGCTGATGATACAAAGATTGGAGGTGTAGTTGACAGTGAGAAAGGTTCTCAAAGCTTGCAGAGGGATTTGGACCAGCTGGAGGAATAGGCAGAAAAATGGCAGATGGAGTTTAATGCGGACAAGTGTGAGGTATTGCACTTCGGAAGGTCAAACCAAGGTAGAACATACAAGGTAAATGGTAGGACACTGAGGAGTGCAGTAGAACAGAGGGATCTGGGAGTACAGATACATAATTCCCTAAAAGTTGACATCACAAGTAGGTAGGGTTGTAAAGAGAGCTGTTGGTACATTGGCTTTTATAAATCAAAGTATTGAGTATAAGAGTTGGAATGTAATGGTGAGATTGTATAAGACATTGGTGAGACCGAATTTGGAGTATTGTGTGCAGTTTTGGTCACCTAATTACAGAAAGGATATTAATAAGGTTGAAAGAGTGCAGAGAAGGTTTACAAGGATGCTGCCGGGACTTGAGAAACTGAGTTACAGAGGAGGGTTGAATAGGTCAGGACTTTATTCCCAGGAGCGTAGGAGAATGAAGGGTGATTTGATAGAGATGTATAAAATTATGATGGGTATAGAAAGAGTGAATGCAAGCAGGCTTTTTCAACTGAGGCCAGGGGAGAAAAAAACCAGAGGTCAAGGGTTAAGGGTGAAGGGGGAAAAGTTTAAAGGGAACATTGGGGGGGGGCTTCTTCACGCAGAGAGTGGTGGGAGTGTGGAATGAGCTGCCAGATGAAGTGGTGAATGCAGGTTCACTTTTGACATTTAAGAAAAACTTGGACAGGTATATGGATGAGAGGGGTTTGGAGGGATATGGCCCAGGTGCAGGTCAGTGGGACTAGGCAGAAAAATGGTTCGGCACAGCCAAGAAGGGCCAAAAGGCCTGTTTCTGTGCTGTAATGTTCTATGGTTCTAAGACTCTCAGGTTGACTTACAGGTTGAGACTGGGGTAAAGAAGGGAAGTGCAATGTTGGCATTTATTTTAAGGGGAATAGAATATGAAAGCAAGGAGATAGTACTGAGCTTTTATAAGTCACTAGTCAGGCGGTACTTGGAGTATTGTCAACAGTTTGGGACCCCTTATCTCAGAAAGGATGTGTTGTCATTGGAGAGAGTCCAGGGGAGGTTCACAAGCATGATTCCAGGGAATGAAGGGGCTTACATATGAGGAATGTTTGGCAGCTTTGGGCCTGTACTCACTGGAATTTAGAAGAATGCAGGGGGATCTCATTGAAACCTACTGAATATTGAAAGGACTAGATAGGCTAGATATAGAGAGGATGTTTCCTGTGGTGGGGGTATCCAGAACTAGAGGACACAGCCTCAAAACTGAGCAGTGACCTTTTAGAACAGAGGTAAGGAAGAATTCTTTTAGGCAGAAAGTAGTGAATCTGTGGAATGCTCTGCCATAGACTGCAGCGGAGGCCAAGTCTGTGCGTATATTTAAAGAGGAGGTTGATAGTTTCCTGTTCAGTCAGTGGCATCAAAGGATATGGTGAAAAGGCAGGTGTATGGGATCCAGGATCAGCCATGGTGGAATAGCAAAGCAGTCTCAATGGCCTGAATGACCTAATTTTGCTCCTATGTCTTATTGTCTTATGACGGAAATGGCCCTGTTTCTCTGAACCAGGAGAGGCTAGCACCCATGATGGAGCTGCCTGAGTTCACAACTTTTAATGTAATACCTCAAAATTTAGCATGGTGGTGAATATTGGTAGGTTGGCAGACTTAATGTTGCTATGTTTGCCAAGCTTGGCTGTTCTTGGTACATGAAGACTGAGAAGGACACCACTTTAACAAGACACTACAGAGGCTCTGGCACAGACAGATGGAGCAGGCATGAGAGATTTTAGAAGTGTGGTTCTCCTCTGATAACTCCATAAACAAACATATCAAAATAGATGCCATCTATGAACCCCAGGAGCCAAAAAAACCCAGATGCCAATAGAAATCAGAGGTGAACTGAAGAGGAATCTAATTAGGACCAAGGCAAGTGAATGGGGTCCTGTATTCAGGGAGGGGCAGAAACAACTGCACTCTGAGGATGCCACCTCGACTGTCTGCAAGCTAATTGCCAAGCTCAGTGAACATCACAACATCAAACTCCTCAAAGTTTTGCAAAAACTCTTTTTCAGATCCTATAGAATAGTGGTTCTGTAAAAACTAGATGAGACCCAGATGATTTCCTGTGGAAGGCATGACAATTCACATATGCAAACCCAGGATATAATATTCTTTGTATGTGATGTTTTTCAGCCTTCCTATAGCACCCCCTGGAGTTGTAAGATTACTGACTTCCTGGACTAGCGGCCTTGTCAAGTTTAAGGGCCTCAAGAAAACAAACACAAATGGTTGGTCAGACCTCAGTCTGAAAATTTAACTGGATATCAAATTTGCAAGAACATTCAGCACCCCTCAACAAGCAATCTTTTTACAATTTTGACTGTTTCATCATTGAAATTATAATGACGTTATTTCAGCTCAGGCTGTCAGAGTTTATTTCTAGTGCTGTCTGTAAGGAATTTGTACGTTCTCCCCATGACCACTTGGGTATCCTCCTGGTGCTCCAGTTTCCTCCCACAGTCCAAAGACATACTGGTTAGTAAGTTAAGTGGTCATTGCAAATTGTTCTGTAATTAGGCTGGGGTTAAATAGGTCAGCATAGGCCAGTAGGACCTGATGGGTACAGTATCTCTAAATAAATAAATTCTGAAAATCAAGTCGTCTCTTTTATTGTTATTTCGACCATAAACTGCTGGTACAGTACACAATAAAAGTGAAACAACGTTCCTCCAGGACCCTGGTGCTACATGAAACAAAACTACACTCGACTACCTGAAAAAACACAAAACTACAATAGACTATGTGAAACAACACAAAACTGCATTAGACTTCAGACCTACACAGAACTACATAAACTGCACAAAACAGTGCAAGACAGTAGGATAATTAATAAACAAGACAATAGACACAGTAAAGGGCAAAGTACAATATAATTATAAAGTATGTAAATATAAACAATGTTTTAGCAAGAATTGAAAAAGAAATTAGCAAAAGTTGCAAAGGGAGTGGAGTGGTGTTCAGGAATGTGTGTGTGTGTGTGTGTGTATGACTAGACTCTTGGAATTGAGGAGTCTAAATGCTTGGGGGAAGAAACTGTTGCACAGTCTGGTCGTGAGAGCCCGAATGCTTCGGTACCTTTTTCCGGACGGCAGGAGGGAGAAGAGTTTGTATGAGGGATGCATGAGGTCCTTCATAATGTCTGTCAAAAAATTATTTAAGATTCAGGAATTCATAAATCAAGACAAAAATGGGAATCTGATTTGAATGTTAAAATTGATGGAAAAAAACTGGTCAAGACTATGTTCTGATAGTATGAGAAATACAATAAATGTTCGACTTAGATTAATACAATATAATTTTTTACATCAATTATATATAACACCACAGAAAATAAATAGATTAAATTCAAATATGTCTGATCAATGTTTTCGATGTAATCAAGAAATTGGTACTTATTTACATTCTACTTGGTCTTGTTTTAAAATTCAACCATTTTGGATAAATCTAAGACTTTTATTGGAACAAATTACTGAAGTACAACTCCCATATAGTCCAGTATTATTTTTATTAGGAGACATTGAAAGGACAATACTGAAACTTAAATTGAATAAGTATCAGAAAAAATTTATAAAAATTGCATTGGCAGTAGCCAAAAAATTTACTTGGAAATCTCATTTATATTTAACTATGGATCATTGGAATAATGAAATACATAGTTGTATTCCACTTGAAAAAATTACATACAATCTAAGAAATGAATATGATATATTTTTGAAAATGTGGCTCCCATACTTACAAAAGATAGGATTAAATACATAGGTCCTTTGAAGATAAAATTATAAAGTAATTGGGGAAGGTAAAAATAAATATTTAAATTATTTTGAACTCCATGGAGCATGTGGGGATCCTCCGATATCCAGGCAATCTTTCTCTTCTTTTTTTTCTTTCTTTAGATAAGGGTTAAGGGGAGAGGGTTAAGGGGAGGGGGGAGGGTCAATATTATTTTTCTCACTTTTTTAAAATCACATTTATTCTTTGTAATTTTCTAAAATTTAAAAAATAAATATATTTTTAAAAATTATTTAAGATTTTGTGAAATCTTGTCCAATAGTTTTTGTTTCTTTTTGATAATTGTAATATTTTAAAAATACATTACATAGAAAAATACTGTGAACAGATAAAGGAGAGATCTAATTGGAACACACTTCCCAAGAGATTTCTAGAGTAGGCTGGATCCTTGGCTAGTAAATAATGCTTCCAATCCCCGTTGGCAAATTGCAGTTTTTAATGAAATTTTATGCTTCTGCAAAGTTTGGAGAACTGGCTAATTGACGGACATCAGAAGTGAAGTTATTGACATTAAGTGAACCCCTACAGGCAAACAACAAAAGTTTGGAATTCATGCATCAAACAGCGAGGATCTGAACTTGCAGAAAGGCGGTTCGAAAACGGGCAGTAAAGATTAATGGTGTTTGCAATGAGAGAGAATACAGATTATTGTAGCAGCGGAATGACTGCGGGGACTGGGTCATCAAGGTCGGGGTCGGTGATCGCAAGCGGGCTTCTAGATCCCGAGAAACCTGTTAAATTTTATATGCCAGTGTTGACATAATTCAGCCACATTTCCGCCTTGCATTGTTGGTCCCACATCTTATTGGGGGAAAAAATTAATATTCAAGGCGAAGCAATTGTCTGTTAGTAAATTCGTTGTCAGAGGAATTCCGCAAATATTGTAATATTATTACCTAACTCAAGATTCAAGATTGTTTGTCATGTCCAGTACACAAATGTAAACGTGTCTGGTATTATTCGTTTGATAAAAGCTCTAACTACGTTGGCTATTGGATTATACTTGCGTCCTGTGCGACCCATTCCCCACGACAGATCAACGAAATCAGGAAACTCCGCAGCTCCTTCCACCGATGGTGATTTGATTTACTTTAAATGCACAATAAATTCGTGGGCAGCACCAAAAATCGGTGACTTGCTGTAATAACCACTAATTCTTTCTGAACGAACGAACGATCCACAATATTAAACTGCGTTAAACTGAGAGTCTGATTGTAAAGCAAATCCGCTCTTCGGTCTAAACTGGAATTGAAATTCACAACTTTGCAAATCTTTGCTTTCTCTCCCGACCTCTCTAATGTCAGCTACAGTGACATATTCGCACCTTGATAATAAATTTATTTTGAACTTTGAAGCTTATCAATTTAAAATATCGATTTGTTTAAGAATATAAGGCCGTGTGTTACGCTTTTATACAGTTGTTTCACGGAACGAATTAATGTTTTTTTTTTGCCTTGTGCCTCTATAATTAAAAAGAGTTTCCGAGACAGGGCGACAAAAGGGAATTTGTTGTGCGTGGATTTAGAAATTCGAAATTGCAAGGGCGAGCTTTCAGTGTAATTCAGCAAAGAAGCTAAAGGCAGTTTGCGATGTTCGCAAATTTTTTAAACGTTATTTTTAAAAGAGTAACTGTCTTTTCAAAGAGTAAGGTTTGTTCGTTGGGAGATTGGAGTTACTAAATTGACCATATATCACATCGAATCCTCAATTCTCAAACACAAGAGATTTCGTGTGTACAATGTCCTGGGTATGTTACTCAAAATGGCCTCTTTGGTTTGTTACAAGTAGGAATGTTTCTTTGTCGGATAAGTGTTTCTCTCGCCGTTGTTTCACTTTAGAATGGCTGATATGGTAATTGTATTCATTTGTTAATCAATGGGGAATGTCATTGTGTCTTGTGATGCTGGGAACTTGGGGGAGGGGTTTTCGCGGGTTTTTTTGGAGAGGCCGAGGAAGACGCTGAGGAAGGTGGACGTGTGCTGGACTGCTCGTAAGACCACTGGGGTGGTCCCAGGTGCGACGGCCGGATGAGTCGATTGGTTCGTTGATTGAGCTCCAACGAGTGCACTAAACAGACTGAACTTTGATAAGTTGGCGCCTTTTATTTTTTCCCTTGTATATATATATATATATATATTGTATTGCCTACTATTTTTTTTAATTTTAGTAAACTCTTTAAAGTGTATTTCATAACGGTATTTGTTGTGGGTTTGATACTGTTGGCGGGCGCGAGGCATTAACTCGATTCTCACAGCACCTGTGTGTACGGGAGGTGGGTTGGAGAGTGGCTGGATCTCCTTTTTCCCCTAGACATATACCAGCCTGTTGGGTAAGGGTTACATTTGTGGGGGCTCGTCCGGGATTGGATTGTCAGGGGCTGTGGAATTGTGCAGGCAGCAGAGCGGAGATGGACAGAGATAAGTTTATTTGTTGGTGCCAGTTTGAAGGTGTACCAGTACAGTACGCATGCGTAGTGAGCGGAGTGGATTTTCGAGTTTCGGGAGACGCGATAGTGCGGGGTTTAAGTTCGGTGAAGGGTATTGGGCAGGTAGAATTGGTAGCTAGACGGTGTGGTAAAGAGGTGGAGTCTAGCTGGGTGTTGGTTCGTACGAGTGCTGAAGTCAGGACGGTGGAACTGCCGGCGACGGTCAGTGTACCGGGGGAGGAGGGGCCGTGGGGGCTCCACTCCTACAAGGATGAGGCTGAGGAGACATCAGGGGAAGAGCTAGAGCTAGAGGTGGACCCCAGAGAGGTGCCCGGCACTAGTAAAGGGAGGTGGGAGGAGGGAGTCGTGACTAAGCCCCGCTCCCCAGGTAGGGTGGAAGCCTCGGAGCTGGCAGCCGCACTTAATTCCCTGGTGGGGGTGGCCGAGAGGCCACGGCTGAAGCTGGGGGTGTTCTCCGGAGCCAAGCCTACTCCGGATGGGGAGGTGGACTATGAGACCTGGATCGAGCATACGTCTTTGATGTTAGAGGAGTGGCCAGGCTCAGAGGAGGAGAAGAGGCAGCGATTGCTGGGAAGTTTGAGGGGTTTAGCAGCCAAAACCGTCCGGGAGTTGAAAGCTGAGAAGCCTGGGGCCTCAGTGGAGGAATGCCTAGAAGTTTTGGAGGGAGCGTTTGGGTTGTCAGGGGAACCCTGGCTGCTTTTAGCAGAGTTTCAACGTCTGGAACAATGGAGAGGGGAAAAGCTCTCCGAGTACATATTTGGGATGGAGGGGATGCTCTCGGGGCTGCGGCGCCGGGGGGGTAGTGAAGGCGACTGACGTGGCTAGCGTGAGGATGAGTCAGCTATTCAGAGGCTCTCTGGAGGAGGACAAGGTGGCGTGGACTATCCGGCAGGCTTATAGGAAAGGTCCCCCTCCATCCTTCGGGCAACTGATTAGAGAGGTGTGAGAGGAAGAGAGAGTGTTGGGGCAGAAAAGGGGCACGGGCCTACGGGAGCGATCCTCAGCGATACAGGAAGTGGTGGCTGAGTGGAGGAATGACAATCCCCCGCGGAGTAGGGAACCCCCTTTGGAGGGGAGGGACAGGGGAGGTACCTACTCTCAGGGGCGATCAGTGCAGTGGATTGGGAGCAGGAGCCGTCCTGGGAGAGGAGGGGTGGCCGGCAGTGTGTGCTTTAACTGTGGGAAAGAGGGGCATTTCAGGCGGGACTGTGGGCGGCCGAGGGTGTGCTATAGCTGTGGAGAGGAGGGTCACTTTAGGTGGGATTGTGAGAGACAAGGAGTCCCGCGGAGGACAAGCCCCCCTATGACTAAAAAGGGAGAGGTGTCGGGAAACTTAGGAGAGGCTCAGTGAGGGAACGGACTGGAGCCTCTGGAGGAACACGTTCCCAGAGATCAGCCGGAAGACCACCGGGTGCCCACACCTCTGTTCCGGATGGGCTGGTAGGACCCTGTGCCAGTGTGGGTCTACGGATAGAGGGAATTTACGCAAAAGCCGTTCTTGATACGGGATTGCAGGTGACCTTATTGTACCGGTCTTTCTACAATCAATATCTAAAGCATTTGCCCGTAACACCATTTGACGCCCTGCAGATTTGGGGTGTGAGCGAGGGTGACTACCCGTACGATGGGTACCTATCGGTGAGATTGGAGTTCTCGGAGGGCGATGTGGGAGTGTCGGAAGCTATTGAGCTAGTCCTGACCCGGTGGAAACCGGTGGTGCTGCCCTCCTGGTGGGGACTAACTCCCCAGTTGTGCGATGGCTCCTGGGAGCTTGTAAGGAGAAAGGGGGGGAAGACTTTCTGGAGACTCTCTCGGTGCATCCAGTGTTTCGAGCAGTGTTCGCAGAAGGGGTTGCCTCCCAAGGGCTGGACCCGGAGTGTAAACGAGGGATGGTGTGGTGTACGCAGGCGAGGCCCAAGGTGATCCGACCAGGGGAGGTAGCACTAGTGATGGGGACCCCCAGATTCCCAGGAGTGCCGACGGGAGAAGCCCTGTTAGTAGACACCCCAGACGATCTTGAAGGGGAGACCCGATTTCCGGCGGGGGCGCTGGTGAGGCCCGAAGTGCAGAGACCAGGGGTGGTACATGCAAGGCGTATAGCTATAAGTGTCAGGAACACCACGGCAAGAGAAATCACCTTTAAGAGGGGAATGCCGCTGGCACATCTGTTCCCGGTGACGGTAATGTCTAGCGCACCAGTGAGGACCCTAATGGGGAGGGATCGGAGCATCGAAGGGAGCTAACCGCTGAAGCCTTTAACTTCGGGGATTCCCCTGTGTCGCCGGAGTGGAAACACTGGCTAGTGGAGAAGATGCTGAAGATGGAAACTGTTTTTTCTCGGGGCGAGTTTGATGTTGGCTGCGCCAAAAGCACTCGCCACACCATCCGGGTGACGGAGGACACCCCGTTCCGAGAGAGATCCCGGCGGCTGGCTCTGGCAGATGTTGAGGACGTGCGACAGCACTTGTGCAAGTTGAAGGAGGCAGGAATCATAGCTGAGTCTCGAAGTCCTTATGCGTCCCCAATAGTGGTGGCACGGAAGAAGAATGGGCGAGTGCGCATGTGTGTTGACTACGGACGTTGAATCGGCGAACTGTCCCTGATCAATATACTGTTCCAAGAGTCAAGGATGCGTTGGCCTGCCTGAGCGGTGCGAAGTGGTTCAGTGTGCTGGATTTAAGAAGTGGGTATTACCAGATCCCGATGAGTGCGGCCGATAAAGAGAAGACTGCTTTTATCTGCCCGCTGGGGTTCTTTCAGTTCGAACGAATGCCCCAAGGCATATCGGGAGCCCCAGCCACCTTCCAGAGGCTCATGGAGAGAACTGTGGGGGATATGAATCTGTTGGAGGTGCTGGTGTACCTGGACGATTTGATAGTGTTTGGATCGACTTTGGAGGAACATGAGGAGAGGCTGTTGAAGGTGTTGGACTGGCTTAATGAAGAAGGGTTGAAGCTTTCCCTGGACAAATGCCAGTTCTGCAAGTCGTCGGTTAACTAAATTGGCCATATCATTTCGCGAGAGGGAGTGGCTACTGATCCAACCAAGATAGAGGCCGTGACCACCTGGCCGAGACCCCAGAAAGTGGGTGCTCTGTGCTCATTTTTGGGGTTCTGTGGGTATTACCGGCGATTTGTGAAAGGATACGCCAAAGTGTGTCACCCGTTGACTCAGCTGTTGTGTGGCTATCCCCCGGTGGGGAAGAAGAGGACGGGGAACCAGAGGCAGGACGCTGGAGGATACTGGAACCCGGCGGAACCTTTTGGCTCGAGATGGGATGATCAATGTGAAGAGGAGTTCCAATCTTTGAAAAGGGCCCTGACCCAGGCTTTTGCCGATCCCCAGAAGCCATATGTGCTGCACACGGATGCCAGCCGAGAGGGTCTCGGGGCTGTTCTGTACCAGGAGCATGGCAAAGCATTGAGGCCGGTAGCCTTTGTCAGCCGAAGCTTGTCGCCATCGGAGAGAAACTATCCCACTCACAAGTTGGAGTTCCTGGCGCTGAAGTGAGCGGTGGTGGACAAGCTGGGCAATTACCTGTACGGAGCCAAGTTTGAGGTGAGAACGGATAACAATCCTCTCACTTATATTTTGACTTCGGCGAAGCTGGATGCCACAGGACATCGGTGGCTGGCGGCATTGTCGGTATATGATTTCAGCCTGAGGTACCGCCCTGGAAGCAAGAATGTCGATGCGGATGCATTGTCTCGTTGGGAGCCGGGGGAGGAGGAGAGGGACGAGGAGTGGGAGAGTGTCCCTGCCCCTGGAGTGAAGGCGATGTGTCAGTTTGTTATCACCGTGAAGGCCGAGGGAAGAGGGAGGCTGGAACGAGCCATGGACCATTTGGGGGTTTTTGACGACGCCATACCCCTAGTTTACTGTGACCTGACCGCTCTGGGGACTAAACAGTTGCCGGAACTGAGTCCGGGGGAAGTGGCAACTGCTCAGCAAAATGACCCGGGCATTGGCACAGTGTGGAGAGCGGTCGAGAAGGGGGATGGGGCATTGGCTGAGAAGGCGAAACACCCATGCGTGCCTCTGTTGTTGAAGGAGTGGTCTCGGTTGAAGTTAAAGAACAAAATCTTGTATCAGGTAACGACGCTTCCGGACCAACCCCGCTGTTGACAATTGGTCCTGCCGGAGGAGTATCGCCAGGCCTTACATGATGATTCTGGACATTTGGGGGTGGAAAAGACATATGGATTACTCAAAGACCGGTTCTACCGGATGAGGGGGGACGTCGAAGAATACTGTAGGGGATGCCGTCGTTGCATCCAGAGGAAGACCCTGCCAGCGTTGGCGGCTCCACTGTCGCACTTGCAGAGTGCGGGACCTCTGGACCTGGTATGTATGGATTTCCTGTCGATTGAGCCTGACACCAGCAACACCGCAAATGTCTTGGTCATCACCGATCATTACACTCGCTATGCTCAGGCATTTCCCACCAAGGATCAGAAGGCGACGACAGTGGCGAAGGTGTTATGGGAGAAGTACTTTGTGCATTACGGCCTTCCCAGACGAATCCATAGTGATCAGGGGCGGGACTTTGAGATCCGCCTTATCCAGGAATTACTGACTATGCTTGGGGTTGAGAAATCCAGGACTACCCCTTACCACCCACAGGGAGACCCTCAGCCAGAGAGATTCAACAGGACCCTGTTGGATATGCTCGGGACGCTGGAGATTGGGCAGAAAAGCAGGTGGAGTCGTCATATTGGACAATTGGTTCACTGTTACAATTGTACTCGCAATGAGGCTACAGGGTATTCACCTTATTATCTGATGTTCGGGTGGGAAGCGAGGTTGCCCATTGACGTGTGTTTTGGAGGTGGAGTGGGTGAATTTCCCGGGAAGTCCCATCTAAAGTACGTGTCCGACATGAAGAGGGAGTTACAGCGGGCGTACGAGTTGGCCGAGGCGGCGGCTACCAAACAAAATCAGAGGAATAAGATGCGGTATGATCGAAAGGTGAAGTTTGTACAATTATTACCGGGCGACCGGGTCCTTTTACGGAATTTGGGACTCCCTGGTAAGCACAAGTTGGCAGATCGATGGGCGGCCAGCCCCTATGTAATAGAGAGCCAGATGCCGAACCTGCCCGTTTACCGGGTGAAACCTGAGGATGGAAAAGAGCCTATCAAGGTACTCCATAGGAATCACCTGCTGCCACTGGGTCAAGCGGTGCAGGTGGATAAGGAGCCCGAGTGGGAGGTTACGCCCAGTACAAGGACTCTGCGAGGACGCGGAGAACGGGAAGAGCCCGCTGCTGAAGAGCGGGGACGGGTCCCTCACCCGGGAATGGCTACCGATTCAGAGGAGGATGACTCTGATGAGTGGGCCCTGTTCCCATTCGCTGGTGCTCCAGTACCAGGAGAGGAGGCTCCTGGCCCTTCCCATACTGAATTGGGTGAGAGGAGGGAAGGTCTTGAGGGTCAGATGGAGAGGCAGCCTACATTGGTGGGAGAGAGGGTGGAACCTGAGCGTGAGCCGGAGAGATCTCAGGTGAGGGAGGACCCCTGTGAGGAAGGGGGTGCGGGTCTGTCAGGTAGACCTGGGGTGTCCGAGACAGTGGGTTCGCAGGTGACGAGGGAGCCCAGTGGGGCAGAAGGGGTATGGAGATCTCAGAGGATTAGGCGCCCCCCGGAGCGGTTGACATATGTGCTACCGGGAGAACCGAGTGTGATTTCTACTGCTCTGGGTAGTTATGTCACTGCTTTCTGCACCTGGGTTGGGTTTTGTGTGTTGCAAGAAGCTTTGGGGACCTCTAGTAATGCCATGAGGGCATGACATTTGCTGGTGGGGGGAGAATGTACAATGTCCTGGGTATGTTACTCAAAATGGCCTCTTTGGTTTGTTACAAGTAGGAATGTTTCTTTGTCGGATAAGTGTTTCTCTCGCCGTTGTTTCACTTTAGAATGGCTGATATGGTAATTGTATTCATTTGTTAATCAATGGGGAATGTCATTGTGTCTTGTGATGCTGGGAACTTGGGGGAGGGGTTTTCGCGGGTTTTTTTGGAGAGGCCGAGGAAGACGCTGAGGAAGGTGGACGTGTGCTGGACTGCTCGTAAGACCACTGGGGTGGTCCCAGGTGCGACGGCCGGATGGGTCAATTGGTTCGTTGATTGAGCTCCAACGAGTGCACTAAACAGACTGAACTTTGATAAGTTGGCGCCTTTTATTTTTTTCCTTGTATATATATATATATATATATATATATATTGTATTGCCTACTATTTTTTTTAATTTTAGTAAACTCTTTAAAGTGTATTTCATAACGGTATTTGTTGTGGGTTTGATACTGTTGGCGGGCGCGAGGCATTAACTCGATTCTCACAGCACCTGTGTGTACGGGAGGTGGGTTGGAGAGTGGCTGGATCTCCTTTTTCCCCTAGACATATACCAGCCTGTTGGGTAAGAGTTACACGTGGATGGTGGACATTCAGAGCATTCTTAAAGTTCCGTCGAAAGGAAATATATTTGTCAGGACATTTTCAAAGTTTGATTCTCATTTATGATCAGCGCATTGCTCGCGGCGGCAGTCAAACGTACTCCAATTCCCAACGTTACTTCAATATGATCATCCAAAAGTTTTAGAGCTTCACTCCTGAAGCAATCACCTTTATTGGTGTAAATCATCTTTCACTTCAATTCGGTAGTAAGTGGTAAATATATCGACTACTACATCGGTTTATCCCGGATAGATAATACCCCTTTGCAGTCTATGTGAATTGTTTAACGATCTGCGTGCGTTCTTTGCCGTGACCTTTCGCTGTGCAAGAGTTCGCATAAATAATAAAAAGTCCAAAGTAAATGTATTATCAAATTACATCTATGTCACGACATACTCCCCTGAGATTCATTTTCTTATGGGCGTTCACAGTAAGTACAGAGAAACAACAGAATCGATGAAAAACCTCACACAGCAGAGACGGACAAATGTGCAAGACGTCAGACTTTGCAAGTAAGGTCAGTCAGTAACCGGTATTACAGATAGGACAATTCATAATAACTGTCCTGATATAATAACACAGGATAAACAAACAAGAACAACTTATTTAATTGATATCGCCATTCCAAACACACAAAATTTACAGAAATCAATAGTGGACCCTGCTCAGACCCCACTTGGGGTACTGTGCTCAGTTCTGGTCACCTCACTGCAGGAAGGATGTGGAAACCATAGAAAGGGCGCAGAGGAGATTTACAAGGATGTTGCCTGGATTGAAGGGCGTACCTTATGAGAACAGGTTGAGTGAACTTGGCCTTTTCTCCTTGGAGCGGTGGAGGACGAGAGGTGACCTGATAATATGATGAGAGGCACTGATCGTGTGGATAGTCAGAGGCTTTTTCACAGGGCTGAAATGGCTAGCACAAAAGGACACAGTTTTAAGGTGCTTGGAAGTAGGTACCGAGGAGATGTCAGTGATAAGTTTTTAACAGAGTGGTCAGTGCGTGGAATGGGCTGCTGGTGACAGTGGTGGAGACAGATACAATAGGGTCTTTTAAGAGACTCCTGGATAGGTACATGGAGCTTAGAAAAACAGAGGGCTATGGGTAGCCCTAGGTAATTTCTAAAGTAAGGACATGTTCAGCACAACATTGTGGGCCAAAGGATCTGTATTGTGCTGTTAGTTTTCTATGTTTCTATGTAAGTGGAAAAATACAGAAATATGCTGAATTGAAAGAGGAAATTGAAAGACATGAACAGAGCATGCATTGTCCTGATAGTAATATCTACAAGTGGCACTACACAAAGGCATTAAACAATTAGGGCTACACAGTAATATTTATGTCAATCTTCAGAAAGCCAGAACACTAAACATCACTAGAATAGTATGGAAGTTCCCAGCAATTGACAAATGAACATGATTGGCTATGCCCGTACCTCAGGTTTTACCAGCTTGAGCTGAAAAAAAAATAAAAGAATAAAACAAATAATTAAGCAATAAATATTGAGGTAACACTTACAAAACACTGGAGGAGCTCAACAGGCCAGGCAGCATCTATGGAGACATTTATGGAGACAGTCGACATTTTGGGGATTCCTTGCATCTGCAGATTTTCTCTTGTTCGTGAATAAATATTGAGAACATGATTTGTATTGTTCTTAAAATGGAATTCATAGGTCTGTAACTTACCTGTCATAATTACAGGCATTGCTCATGTTCAAAGAGAGATTTTGAATCACCCCAACAGGTCAAAAGTTAATGTGTTTTTACAGAAAGGCTAATAATATTATGAAAATATTTTTGTTACCTTTATTTTCCGTTTCTCACTAATCAAACTTGCATTCAGGTCAGCCTAGTGTGTGTATTCTGTTAAATTGCCACTTAGTTTGAGGATGCCATTTTAAACGGTCGAAACCCTTCTGCGCAAGATTTGACCTTACAATTTTACGATAGACAGCATCACATTCTCAGGCCAGGCCACTCAGGGACTTGTGATCATGTTATTTTGTGACTGTATGTGCTGGATTGTACTGTGTGACTGCATCTACTGTTTTTTTTGTACCTGGGCCTCAGAGGAACACTGTTTTGTTTAGCTGTATACGTGCGTATGGTTGAATGACAATTAAATTTAAAATTGGGTCACCATGCCAAATTGGCACTTTGAATGGTCTGTCTAATTAGTCACACACACACTGCACATAAACTCTCATTTTCTGCACACCATTTTAACTTCCTTTCCAAAGTTTTGAAATGGACACATATAGTGTTCTTTTATAAATGCCACATGTATAGCTCTTGGAACTGATTAAGCTGAATACTGTGAAAGTCCAGCTTGCTTGTTTTGCTTCAGTGACTTCTGCGTGCTTTGTGAAAAGCATATAAACATGGCTCGTCTTTGCAAGAGTCTACCCAAATGCACCACCCCCTCACCCAACTCTTAGATTATCCTATACCTCACTTAACAACATTTTGAACAAATATTCTTTACAGACATAGAGTCATAGAACACTACAGCACAGAAACTGGCCCTTCAGCCCATTTAGTCCATGCTGAACCATTAATCTGCCTAGTCCCATCACTCTGTCTACAACACAGCCCTCCATACCTTTCCCATCCATGTACCTATCCAAATTTCTCTTTGTGTTGAAATCAAATCTGCATCCACATGAACAGCTCGTACCACACTCTCACCAACCTCTGAGTGAAGAAGTTTCTCCTCATGCTCCCCTAAAACATATCACCTTTCATCCTGAACCCATGACCACCTGTTATAGTCTCACCCAACTTCAGCGGAAAAAGCCTGCTTGCATTTACCCTATCTATACCTCTCAGAATTTGCATACTTCCATCAAACCTCCCCACAATCTTTTACATTCTGGGGAATACAGTCCTAATCTTTTCAATGTTTCCTATTAACTCAAGTCCTGGCAAAATCCTTCTAAATTTTTTTTGTACTATTTCAATCTTATTTATATCTTCTTTGTAGGTTGATGACCAAAGTTGTGTACAGTACTCCAAATTAGGCCTCACCAACATTCTATACAATTTCAACATAACATCCCATCTTCTGTACACAGTACATTGATTTATGAAGGCCAATATGCCAAAAGCTCTCTTTACAACCCTATCTACCTGTGACACCACTTTCAACAAATTATAGATTTGATTTTCCCAAACTCCTCTGTTCTACCACACTCCTCGGTGCCCTACTGCTCACTGTCTAAGACCTACACTGGTTGGACCTCCCAAGTTGCAACATCTCACACTTGTCTGCATTAAATCCCATCTGCCATTTATCAGCCCATCTTTCCAGCAGATCTAGATCCCATTGATAGTCTTTCTCACTGTCCACTACACCCCAGTCCTTTTTTAAAAAATTTTTTTTATTGAATTTTCAAATGGTTACAGAAGGAAAAAAAATTATCAACCCTTCCCCCCTCCCCTTAACCCCTCCCCCTCTAACGTATCCCTGTAGAAAGAGGAAAAAAAAGAGAAAAAAAAAGAAAAAAAGAAAGAATACCTGGATATCGGAAGATCCCCACATGCTCCACGGAGTTCATAATAGCTTTAGTATAAATATTTATTTCTTTCCCCAAATAACCAATAATTTTATCTTCGAAGCACCTATATATTTAATCCTATCTTTTGTAAATAAGGGTGCCAAATTTTCAGAAATATTTCATATTTATCTCTTAAATTATAAGTATTTTTTTCAAATGGAATGCAGCTAAAAGCTATATCTATTTTCATTTCCTTAATGTATGTTAAAATTCTTTTTCTTTTCACCGGTCCATTAAGCCCATTAAAACTTTAAAAATTCAGTAAATTAGTCATTATTTTTAACAGGGTTACTCCAGTCTATAATAATACCTAACTTTTCAACTTTCGTAGTACCTTGGGGAATCTTTTTAAAATTCTCTTGTTGTTATGTGTTTCCCCCCACCCCCCACCCCCCGATTGTCCAGGCAAAGAAAGAAAGATTAAAGAAGAATAGATTATAAAGAAAAAAAATAACAAAATACCCCCCTACTAATGTTGTGAAAAAAAAACACATTACCCCCCTCCATTGTACGGGTCATGGCAATCACCATGATTATACACGTGAGTCCCGTAGCAATCGATCCAAAGTTCCCCCAGCTCCCCTGTAACATAAAAAAGTATATATATCAGAAGAAAAAATATTATCACTACTCTCGATTAATATTTCTCAAATTTTTACCTTTCTCCCCCTGTATCATATAATTAAGAATATATTTAAATATTCTTCTGTCCTTAAACATCCATCAACTCCATTCACTGTCCTTGTCTTCATCTTTAATCCGTTTCACTTTTAAATCTTTGGCTGTCGTTAGCAAATATTTGGGAGTTCTTGTGCAAATTCTGATAATCAGTAAAAGAACTTTTTCCGTCATCCAAAAAAATTATCAGGGTTGCCGGGTGGTGCAATATAAATTTATAACCCTTTTCCCATAAAACTTTTTTCGCTGGGTTAAATTCCTTCTTTCTCTTCATAAGGTCATAACTTATAGCAGGGTAGAAAAGAACTGTTTCCCCTTCTATCATCAATGGCCCGTTTTGCTTTCTGGCACATTGGGCAGCCGCCTTCAGGATCTTTTCTTTATCTTGATATCTTAAGCATTTTATCAAGATTGATCGTGGGTTTTGATCAACTTGAGGTCTTGATCTTAAGGCTCTGTGAGCCCTCTCAATTTCAATTAACTGGGTTCCTTCTTCCATTTCCAAAATTTCCGGAATCCTTTTTTGAAAAAAAATTTATTGGATCCTCTCCCTCAAGTCCAACAATCTTAATATTATTTCGTCTGCTAAAATTTTCAAGTACATCCACTTTTTCCAACAACCATTTTCTTTCTGATGTCCAGTCAGAAATATTATCTTCCATTTTATTCACTCTATCAATGGTGTCTCCCGTTGTTTCTTCCAAGTTTTTAATTTTCTTGTCTATTTTGTCCTGTCTTTTCATCATTTTATCAAACATAATCTTCATATTTTTTATATTTATTATTAATTTTAATGCTTTTAATTCATGCATTATTTGCCCCAAAGATTTTTTTATGTCTCCAATATCACCTCCAACCTTTTCCTGTTGCTCTTCTTTGTTTGTCTCTTCAACTTCGTCTGATTTATCCAGAGAATCTGATTCCACCTGATATTCACTTTCACTTTCAGTTCCGATCATAGCTGGGATTTGTAGTTTGGGTTGCTCGTGTTTGCACATGCCCCTTCCTTCACGCATATGCAGTTCCTGGTGCTCTTTTTTTTTGGAAACGGTTGATGTTGCCACAGTTTCCTGTTCTGTGTCGCCGGAGGTAAAATGCACTTGAGCCCTAGGCTCTTTCATGGCGGCCGGCCTTGATTCTTTTCCAACTTGTGTTGTCTTCAAAGTAGTAGTTTTCTTCTGCTTCTGTTTAGGAGACATATCTTAAGACAATCCTGAGTAGTTTATAAGTAATTTTTAAAAAGTATTTACTAACTTTTCTTCACTTAAACATTATTTTACTGGTTTTTACGGGAGAGCTGGATTTCCACGTCTCGATCCTACGTCATCACGTGACGTCCCTCCACCCCAGTCCTGTTGTCATCAGCAAATTTGCTGATCTCGTTTACTACATTTTCATCCAGATCATTGATATAGATGACAAACAATGATGGAGCCAGCACTGATCCCTGTAGCACACCTCTAGTCACAGGCCTCAGGCTCCAACCGTCTACTGCCTCTCTCTGGTTCTTCCACAAAGCCAATGTCGAATCCAATTTACTACCTCAGTTTGAATGCTAGGAGATTGAACCTTCTTGACCAACCTTCCATGCGGGACCTTGTCAAAGGCTTTGCTAAAGTCCATGTAGACAACATCCACTGCCTTGCCTTCATCCACTTTCCTGGGACTTCTTTTGAGTTGCACTTCGCTGAAATCTCATTTCAGCTTTTTGAAAAATCATTCAATGAGTTTTGCAAAATTTAGCAGTAAAATTTAAGTCAAAGTTAAAGTAAAATTTATTATCAATATGGTGGTATTGCGATCGCTGGAGTCGCGTATGATGTTCTCCTAAGGGTTGTCTATTGCTGTAGAGGCCAATCCAGGATCCAGCCCTGCCCCCTTGACCACTTGCTGATCACAATGGGATGTCAGGGTGAATTCCCCTATTAGAGAAAACCTGTGCATGACTTTGTTTAATGTGAGGAGGCTGATGCACGGGCAGCCACTGCATGGCCATTGGCAGATTGCGGTCGGGGCCCAGTGGAAACACATGCAAGTTGACTGGGGACCCTTCACTGCTGCAGCCTTCCTCTGCCTTCACTGCCATGGTGATGTGTCATCATCTTCCACCAGCTCCTCCAGTGAGGCCTCAGCTGGATCCCACTTTCCCTGGAAGCTCTACCTTGACCTTAACGGCACAGGTGACCCTATCAGGAGCTAGGCACCAGATGGCAAAACTCCAGATAGCACCATCCTCGGGATCTCAGGAACTTGCACCACAGCATGGTGAGGATCCTCAGAGAAGAATTCCTGAAGTATGTGTACGTCGACATATGCCACCTTGAGATCCATTTCCTTACATTTATTCACAGGAAAATAAAGAAGTAGAATAACATTTATGAAAAGCTATACATGAACTATGGCTGATAAACAGCCAATGAGCAAAAGAAGACAAATTACGCAAATAGAAAAAGTATTAGAACACAAGGCCCTAGCGGGCTGCCCCCTGCATACTTAGGTTGTGTTGGTTGTTAATGCAAATGACACATTTCACTGTGTGCTTTGATATACAATGATAAATAAAATGAATCTTAATGTGAGTTGACTTTCACTGTTCAACAAAATGAACAAAAATCACAGGGGTTTTTGCAATTCTTCAAAAATCTTCAGGTTTGGATCAAGCCACTTCTGAGATTAGTTCTGAAGGCCAAAAGTAAATTACCAAGTGGGAAATTGCCCTGTTTCTGATTAAAAGAGGAATATGAGAATATTTGGATGATAAGATCTCTTTGGTTCCATTTGTTAAACTATGATACTATGTTGACACTGAAGTCAGTGGGAGAGAAGGTTCTACTAAACATTGGTTTAACTGCTCAGAGAAGGTTCCACTGATCAGTCATATCAAGAGTTAACTGCGAGCTGGGCAGCTCACAGCACCTAAATTATCATTAGTCATTAACCTGTCAGTGCAGAAAGGTAATTTCAGTTTTCTTCTTGTTAGCAGTTTTCATTTCACTGCCCCCTCCCTGAACAATCCCTGAATCTCCAAGTAGGACTCACTATTCAAACAAGCAATCAGCAAAAACACTTTTGTTGAAATGTAATTTTCATTTTAGCTCCACAGGGTTTTGTCTGTAAATACGCAGATTCAATTCTGGGGTGCAGATGAGTTTCAAGCACTGTTGCCCCCTCCTCTGCCCACTCCCATAAGCTTGCTGTCAAATAAAACAATGAACCCAATGGTGTTCCTGTTTAAATGTGAAACACATCGGCAGGATCAGAGTAAAACGAGCTGGACGGAAGCTGCTCAGAAAAGAGCAACCTCAGTTTGCTTGTTGCTTTCTGCAAATTGCCTTTTCGGCACTGCCAGGACCCACGCAGACCCACATGCACCTGGAAAGGAGCAGGCTATTCACCCCAACAAAAATATCAAGGAAGCATTTGGCATTGTTTGTGGGAAAACACAATGTAAATAAACATTGTCCTTCAATCAGCTTTCAAAACAAAAGAAGATATGGAAAGGTGGATGTTTTGAAGACACGGTTCATTTGAGCGGTTTACAAATTGCATTCTTCGTCTTAGCCCCTCACCTGTAATGGGATACAGGTTGCTAACAGCAGCTCGCCAGAGTCCTCTGTCCCGGGCTGAAGGTTGATCGGCCCTGTGGCTTTCACTTTCACCACACAACATATCTGTCTTCAAGCGAAGATCCTTCCTCTCCCAGGGATGAGGACTTCGGAGCTTCTGATGACATTTCTGTAGCTCTGGGTTTTTACCCAGATGGGGTTCGTAGCCCCAAGTCCAACCATCTTCCTTATGCAACCAGGCTCAGGACCGTCCATGATGGAATTAAATTGTATTGAATGGTTTTTTTTATTATTAAAGAGCAATATTGCAGCCTTGACCAGAACCCAGTTGAGATTCTCTCTTGAGAAGGATTGGATTTAAGTCCCAGTGCAGGGGTTCTAACCTGGGGTCCAAGGGTCCTTGGTTAATGGCATGAAAAAGGTTGGGAGCCCATGCTCTATTGTAAAACCATAAACACAGACTAACTGTCGGAGCAATGTAGCTCAGTCAGACATCTCGACAGGGTGCTGAAACAACTTGTAACCCCTCCAGTGCAGAAATCTGAGGTGGCTAACATGTTGAAATGACTTTATTATTTATTCCCTCACATACATGAGGAGTAAAAATCTTTGTGTTAAGTCTCCGTTCAAATGTGCAATGTTCAATTATAGTAATTTATAATAAATAGTATGTACAACAGGATACGCAATATAACATAGAAATACAGTTGTGTCAGCATGAGTTAAGCAGTCTGATGGCCTGGTGGCAAAAGCTGTCCTGGAGCCTGTTGGTCCTGGCTTTTATGCTGCGGTACTGTTTCCCGGATGGTAGCAGCTGCAGAGTCCTGCGATTGAGGGAAGTACAGTTCCCATACTAGGCAGTGATGCAGCCAGTCAGGATGCTCTCAATCGTGCCCCTATAGAAAGTTCTTAGAATTTGAGGGGTCACAACAAACTTCTTTGGCTGTCTGAGGTGAAAGAGCTGCTAGTGTGCTTTGTTCACCACACAGCTGAGGCAGAAAATAAACTCCCTTTCCTCTGGCTGGGCAAAAGCCCAATCAAGATCAGTGCAGTGCAGAAATTCTGAACATCTTTATCTGATCAAGGTAATAGAAAGAAAGAGAACGAAATATTCAGTGGGTCAAATCACCTCAGGAGATGGAAATGTTAATCATTCAGGTCAGTGGCCTTCGGTCAAAACAAGGGTAACAGAGATCATGTACAAACTCCTTACAGACAGTGGCAGGAATCAAACCGTGATCAGCGATCGCTGGCGCTGTAAAGCAATTACGCTAATCACTAGGCTACCGTGCCGACCCGCTTGATTTCAGATTGGTATGGTGCTCTAGTTCTTCCTATGAAGCCTGCTCTTCAGTTGACTTGATACAAAATTAACTTTCCAATCAAGTCAACCACAGCATGGTAGCGTAGGGGTTAGCACAACATGTTCAATTCCCGCCACTACCTGTTCTTCTCTTGACTGCATGAGTATCCTCCAGGTGCTCCGGTTTCCTCCCACAGTCCAAAGGCTACTTAGTAGGTTAATTGGTCATTGTAAATTGTCCTGCGATTAGGCTGGGGATAAATTGGGGCATTGCTGATTGACACAGCTCGAGGAGCCGGAAGAACCTATTCCACATTGTATCTCAATTAATTAATTAATTAATTCAGCATTCTGCGCCAAAGCCCTGAGAATCTTCTGCCAAAGATTACAAAGCTCTTTACCACAGGATCAGACAGGGGAGAAAAAAATTGTTGAATTGGAAATTTTAAGTGGAGTAGAGACAGTCAACTGATTAAAAAAAATGCAGAATTGATCAGAATCAGATTTATTATCACTGACATAAGCTGTGAGATTTGTTGTGTATTTCTGTAGCCGCAGTACAGACCAAAACACAAAATAGACTATAAAATTACAGTAAGAAATATGCAATCTGTGTTGTGTATATACAGTAAACAGTACAAAGAGAAGAGCAAAAATGGTGAGGTAGTGTATATGGGTTCATAGACTGTTCACAAATCTGATGGTGGAGGAGAAAAAGCTGTTTCTAAAATATTGAGTGGGTGTCTTCAGGCCTCTATACATCCTCCCTGATGGTAGCAATGTGAAGAGGGCAAAAGAATGATAGATCCCATCTTCCAGATGCTTTTTGAAGATGTCCTTGATGCTGGGGAGACTGGTGCCTGTGAAGGAGCTGGCTGAGTTTACAACCTTCTGCAGCTTTTTTCTGATCTTGTGTAGTGGCCAAACAAATCTCTTGGGAGGTACTCGGAGGTAATTTTAAATAATTAGTTCCTGAAGTTCATTTTAAAGGCATTATTTAAAGCAAGAAAATGTGTCCTCCTTGTTGCGTGTTATGACCTTGTATAGTGTAGCCCAGCCCTTGGGACTGTTCAGTACGGGGTGAAAGTATCCATCAGGCCTTTGAAAATGACTGAACAAGTGACATTGGGGTTTTTTATGGACTGTTATAAACAAAATGTTTTCAGAGAAATGGCAACTGTTATCCTCTACTGTTTATTATAAATACTTAAGAGACTATTTCTTTGCTTAAGTAACTGCAGATGTGTGTGACTTCAATCATCAGAGTGGACGTATTATAAGGAATGAGGTTTATTAACATATAGTAAGGCAAAACTCATTAGCCCTGCTTTTTATTTTGTTGAAGTTTATTCACCTGGGGTCAGTAATTATCTGGTAACATGTATTGGGATCACAATAATGAGATATGCATACTTTTAGTAATGATAACTCCCAGCTGTAAGATCTGGGTTTAATTCCTGCCACTTCCTGTAAGAAGTTTGTACATTCTTTCTGTAATCTTGTGGGTTTCTTCCGGGTACTCCAGTTTCTTCACCCATTCCAAAGATGACATTTGCGGCCTGTGTTGGTTGTTGATGCAAATGACACATTTCAATGTATGCTTTGATGTACATCTGACAAATAAAGATTTAGATTGAGAAGCAGCATGGCTACATTTGCAGCCTGCCCAGCACAATCCTTGCTGACTGATTTGATGGAAATAATCCATTTCACTGTATGTTTGAAATGCTTGTAATAAATAAAACTAATCTTTATATGTATTATTATCTGAACTTTCTAACAGAGAATTCAGTGAGAACGTAGTTAAATGGCACAATATTTTATGTCCAATAATTTAAGGAGCAGATGATATATGCAGAATAGTTCTCATTTTTGTTGAAAGTGTGCATTGCGGAAGTGGATTAAGTTCATATTTTTAAAATATGGCATAACTGGGAGTTTAAAAATTGGGTGATTTCTGCAAAATTTCTGAATGTTTAAGTGCTATTTTCCCTTCCAAAACAAGTATTTCGAACGTAGCCACCACCCAGTAAAATGAACGAGACCTTGCGTGATTGAACACACAAAACAAAGCCTTCTGGCTTTCATGAGCCCATGAAATGACCATCTGTAGATTGGTCATGATATTGTGCTTAATTGACTGCAGCTGAATGACAAAATGGGTGTCAGCAGCAGCTTCTTTTAATGCCAATCCGCACTGAGATTAAAATGGGAAATTTCACTAGTCTGTAAAATTGGGAACTTTAACTTTTTTTAACCAAGTTTGGCAGTATTGCAATTAGCCTGATGTTTTACCATGCCAACAATGAGAGTTCAGTTCCCACTGCTGTCTGTAAGAAATCTCTTTACTCTCCCTACTTCCTCTGAGCCTCCAGTCTCTTCAGCAAATTCCAAAGGTCTACAGTTAGATTGAGTAGTTAGCTGAGAATTAACCGTTTAGACAGATGTATAAAGTGGGCTATTGATGGATTCCACTTTCTTGAGGCATCACCTTTCGAAGATGTCATCAGCAGTGGAGAGGCTAGTGCCTGTGATGGAGCTGGCTGGATTTGTAACCCTCTGCAGCTTTTTCCAATCCAGTGCAGTGGCCTCACCATACCAGACAAATTTCTGGTTAGAATGCTCTCAAAACTTGAAAGATTCAAAGTAAATTACTTGTCTAAGTACATATGTGTACAACCCCGAGATTCATTTTCTTGTGGCCGTACATAATAAATCCAAGAAACATGACAGAATCAATGAAAGATTGCACCCAAAAAGATGGACAACAACGACTGTGCAAAAAAAAACAACAAACTGAGCTTAGAAGGCGATGGCGCCTAATGGTGAGTCTTTTGTTTGCATCTTTGGAAACAGCTCTATTTCTATCTTTAACATCTCTATTCTTCCCTTTTGGGGTTCTTTTGAAGAACCTGACCTGGAGTTACACGCTGACTTCAGTTCTTTACAGGAATGGGAACCGCTCTCGGGGTCTCATGACTGGCCGCTATTCGATATACCAAGGACGCGGCTGAGAAGACTAGCGTACCTTCAGGGTTCTGGGATTTCATGGCTTTGAAGGCGGGCAGACTCGAGGTTGGTGCCTCTGCAGGAATTCGGTGTATTGTGAGAGATGGAAGATCTGCTCGGTGCCTCTGCAGGAATTCGGTGTATTGTGAGAGATGGAAGATCTGGTTGGTGCCTCCCTGAGAAATCAGTGTGTCGTGGGAGACGAAAAATCGTATGCAGCAAGCTGGCTGCTGGCTGTGTGCCCAGAGACCAGAGTCCTTTGGACACAGAGCTCGGAAAAAGTGATGCAACAGACTTTTAACATCGTAAATCAGTGAGTTGTTTGTTATGTCTACCCTCTCACTGTGAAACGGAGCCACCCCATTTTTCCTTATTAGGGAGAGAGAGAGAAAGCCTGTGGTATGTCGAATTACCAGGTGAATGATTAGTTTCTGGGGCACTGCAAGTCTGTATCTTTATTGTTGCTTTGCTGCATGCTTGAGTGCTCAGTGTGGGGAGCTGATGAATTTTTGCTGGTGAGGGAGGGGGGGGGATCGTTGATTTGCCGCTGCTTACATGTGGGGGGAGAGCTGGGGGGTGGTTGGGGTTCTAACATTTCCTTGGGGCACTCCTCTGATTTTGTGGATGGTTATGAAGAAGAAGAATTTCAGGATGTATATTGTATACATTTCTCCGACATTAAATGTGCCTTTGAAACTTTGAAAATACAAAAGGAAAAAAATGATAATGATAATAGATAAACAAGCAACAGATATCTGTAATTCATCTGTAGAGATTTGATCGAGCCTTTAGTGACATACCAAATGAGAGATGCCCTCATTGCCACATTTGAGATTTTGAACGTCCTGGACAGGTTCAGTGCTGAGAAGTTGTTCCCAATAACAGGAAAGCCTTAAACTTAAAATAGAATTTCTTCCCTCAGAAGTTTGGAGATCCTTGACTTGTCTTTCGAAACAACATGTATGACCCATCTTTGAGACGACAAATAAAAACAAGGGCTGAAGCCAAAAAAGAGCAGAGAGAAAACTGTTAGTTTTATTTCAGCTTCCTGAAGAAAGAAAAGATAAATATTCAAGAAAAAGTAAAGAAAGATTAGCTTTATTTGTCACATTTGTTATTTCTTCAGCCGTTTGAAGGGGGCACGACTGTGCAAGCATGTGGAGGTCAGCCAGTGAGATCAGCGGGAAGAGTTTAAAAGGAAGACAGATTTACAGAGCAGGTGTCAGATGAGCAGGCGACAGAGTAGTGGAAGAAAGAGTAGGAAGGCTTTGGCTCAATGGGGCTTCGATGATAAGGGGTCGAGGCCAGGTAGGTTATCTGTTTAAAATAAAGACAAAGAGTTTGTGTGTGAGGTCGGTTTTCTGTGCTCGGTGTCAGATGTGGGAGGTCCTGGAGACTCCCGGCCTCCTGGACAACCACATCTGCACCAGATACGTCAAGCTGCAGCTCCTCAGGGAATGTGTTTGGGAACTGGAGCTGCAACTCGATGACCTTTGTCTGATCAGGAAGAGTGAGCAGGTGATAGAGAAGAGCAATCACACTGGGACCACAGGACACAGAGAAGTGGGTAACAGTCAGGAGAGGGAAGGGCAAGAAGCAGGTACTAGAGAGCACTCAGTGACTGTTCCCCTTAACAATAAGTACTCCTGCTTGAGTACTGTTGGGGGGACGGCCTACCTGGGGGAAGCAACAGTGGTCACACCTCTGGCAGAGAGTCTGGCCCTATGGCTCAGAAGGGTAGGGAAAGGAAGAGGATGGCAGCAGTGACAGGGGACTCCATAGTTAGGGGGTCAGATAGGCGATTCTGTGGATGCAGGAAAGAAATGCAGATGGTAGTTTGCCTCCTAGGTCCAAGATCTGGGATGTTTCTGGGAAGGAGAACAACCAGAGGTCGTGGTACATATTGGTACCAACGACGTAGGTAGGAAAAGGGAGGAGGTCCTGAAAAAAAACTACAGTGAGTTAGGAAAGAAGTTGAGAAGCAGGACCTCAAAGGTAGTAATCTCGGGATTACTGCCTGTGCCATGTGACGGTGAGCATAGGAATAGAATGAGGTGGAAGATAAATGTGAGGCTGAGGGAGCAGGGATTCAGATTTCTGGATCATTGGGACCTCTTCTGGGACAGATGTGACCTGGACAAAACGGATGGGTTGCACTTGAATCCCAAGGGGACCAATATCCTGGCGAAGAGGTTTGCTAAGGCTATTGTGGAGAGTTTAAACTAGAATTGCTGGGGGGTGGGAACTTAACTGAAGTGACAGAGGAAATGGGAAGTTGGCTCACAAACAGAGAAAGCTTGGAGACAGTGCGAAAGGGAGGATAGGCAGCTGATAGAAAAGGGACGTGCTCAGTCTGATGGTTTGAGATGTGTCTATTTTAATGTGGGGAGTATCATGAATAAGGTGGATGAGCTTAGAGTGTGGATCAGTACTTGGAGCTGTGATGTTGTGGCCATTACAGAGACTTGGATGGTGCAGGGGCAGGAATGGCTACTTCAAGTGCCAGGCTTTAGATGTTTCAGAAAGGACAGGGAGGGAGGCAAAAGAGGTGGAGTGTGGCACTGCTGATCAGAGATAGTGTCATAGCTGCAAAAAAGGAGAAAGTCATGGAGGGATTGTCAACAGAGTCTCTGTGAGTGGAAGTTAGGAATAGGAAGGCGTCAATAATTCTACTGAGTGTTTTTTATAGACCACCCAATAGTAACAGGGACATCGAGGAGCAGAAAGGGAGACAGATTCTGGAAAGGAGTAATAATAACAGGGTTGTTGTGGTGGGAGATTTTAATTTCCCAAATATTGATTGACATCTCCCTAGAATGAGGTGTTTGGATGGGGTGGAGTTTGTTAGGTGTGTTCAGGAAGGTCTCTTGGCACAATATGTAGATAAACCTACAAGAGGAGAGGCTGTACTTGATCTGGTATTGGGAAAAGAACCTTGTCAGGTGTCAGATCTCTCAGTGGGAGAGCATTTTGGAAATTCTATCTCTTTTACCATAGCATTGTAGAGAGATAGGAACTGACAATTTAGGGAAATATTTAATTAGAGTAAGGGGAACTATGAGGCTATCAGGCAAGAACTTGGAAGGATAAATTGGAAACAGATATTCTCAGGGAAATGTACCGAAGAAATGTGGCAAATGTTCAGCGGGTATTTGTGTGGGGTTCTGAGTAGGTACGTGCCAGTGAGACAGGGAAAAGATGGTAGGGTACAAGATCCGTGGTGTACAAAGGCTGTTGTAAATCTAGTCAAAAAGAAAAGAAGAACTTACAAAAGGTTCAAAAAACTAGGTAATGATATGAATCTAGAAGATTATAAGGCAAGTAGGAAGGAGCTTAAGAATGAAATTAGGAGAGCCAGAAGGGGCCATGAGAAGGCCTTGGCGAGCAGGATTGAGAAAAACCCCAAGGCATTCTACAAGTATGTTAAGAGCAAGAGGATAAGATGTGAAAGAATAGAACCAATCAAGTGTGACAGTGAAGAAGTGTGTATGATAGCGGAGGTACTTAATGAATACTTTGCTTCAGTATTCACTACAGAAAAGGATCTTGGAAGGCGAGGGAGGAGATTGCTGAGCCTCTGGCGATGATCTTTGCATCATCAATGAGGACGGGAGAGGTTCTGGAAGATTAGTGGGTTGTGGATATTGTTCCCTTATTCAAGAAAGGGAGTAGAGATAGCCCAGGAAATGATGGGCCAGAGAGTCTTATTTCAGTGGTTGGTAAATTGATGGAGAAGATCCTGAGAGGAAGGATTTATGAACATTTGGAGAGGTATAATATGATTAGGAATAGTCAACTTGGCTTTGTCAAGGGCAGGTCATACCTAATGAGCTTGATTCAATTTTTTGAGGATGTGACTAAGCACATTGTAGAGCTGTAAATGTAGTATATATGGATTTTAGCAAGACATTTCATAAAGTATGCCATGCAAGGCTTATTGAGAAAGTGAGGAGGCATGGGATCCAAGGGGACCATGCATTGTGGATCCAGAACTGGCTTGCCATGGAAGGCAAAGAGTGGTTGTAGATGGGTCATATTCTGCATGGAAGCCGATGACCAGTGGTGTGCCTCAGGCATCTATTATGGGACCCCTTCTCTTCATGATTATTATAAATGACATGGATGAGGAAGTGGAGGGATTGGTTAGTAAATTTGCTGATGACACAAAGGTTGGGGGAGTTGTGGATAGTGTAGAGGGCTGTCAGAGATTACAACCAGACATCAATAGGATGCAAAACTGGGCTGAGAAGTGGCAGATGGAGTTCAACCCAGTTAAGTGTGAGGTGTTTCATTTTGGTAGTTCAAATATGATGGCAGAATATAGTATTAATGGTAAGACTCTTGGCAGTGTGGAGGATCAGAGAGATCTTGGGGTCCGAGTCCATAGAACACTCAAAGCTGATATGCTGGTTGACTCTGTGGTTAAGAAGGCATACGATACATTGGTCTTCATCAATCGTGAGATTGGGTTTAAGAGCCGAGAGTTAATGTTGCAGCTATTTGGGACCCTGGGCAGACCCCTCTTGGAGAACTGTGCTCATTTCTGGTCACCTCACTACAGGAAAGACATGAAAACCATAGAAAGGGTGCAGTGGAGATTTACAAGGATGTTGCCTGGATTGGGGAGCATGCTTTATGAGACTAGGCTGAGTAAACTCGGCCTTTTCTCCTTGGAGCGATGGAGGATGAGAGGTGATTTGATAGAGGTGTACAAGATAATGAGAGGCATTGACAGACAGACAGACATACTTTATTTTTTTATTATTTTTTTATTGAGTTTTCAAATAATTACAGAAATAAGGAAAATATATGAAAAAAAATATACCCTTCCCCCCCTCCCCCTTAACCCCTCCCCCCCAACATCCCTATATATAAAAAAAAGAAAGAAAGGGAAAAAAAAAGAAAGATTGCCTGGATATCGGAAGATCCCCATATGCTCCACGGAGTTCGTAATAACTTTAGTATATATATTTATTTATTTCCCCAAATAACCAATTATTTCATCTTCGGAGCACCTATATATTTAATCCTGTCTTTTGTAAGTAAGGACGCCAAATTTTCAAAAATGTTTCATATTTATCTCTTAAATTGTAAGTAATTTTTTCAAGTGGAATACAGCCATAAATTTCCTTCTTCCAACGATCTATACTTAAGTATGTATCCGATTTCCAAGTAACTGCAATAGCCTTTTTGGCTACTGCCAATGCAATCTTTATGAATTCTTTCTGATATTTATTTAGTTTGAGTTTCGGTTTTATCCCTTCAATATCACCTAGTAAGAGTAATATTGGATTATGAGGAAGTTGTGTTCCTGTAATTTGTTCCAGTAGAAGTCTTAAATTTGTCCAAAAAGGTTGAATTTTAGAACAAGACCATGTAGAATGTAAAAAAGTACCAGTTTAAAAGTTACCAGTACTACTTTTTTTTTATAAGACATACTTTATTGATCCCGAGGGAAACTGGGTTTTGTTACAGTTGCACCAACCAAGAGTAGTGTAGAAATATAGCAATATAAAACCATAACTAATTAAATAATAATAATAATAGGTAAATTATGCCAAGTGGAAATAAGTCCAGGACCAGCTTATTGGCTCAAGGCGTCTGACACTCCGAGGGAGGAGTTGTGAAGTTTGATGGCCACGGGCAGGAATGACTTCCTATGACGCTCAGTGTTACATCTCGGTGGAATGAGTCTCTGGCTGAATGTACTCCTGTGCCTAACCAGTACATTGTGGAGTGGATAGGAGACATTGTCCAAGATGGCGTGCAACTTGGACAACACCACCGTCAGAGAGTCCAGTTCCACCCCCACAACATCACTGGTCTTAAAAATGAGTTTGTTGATTCTTTTGGTGTCTGCTACCCTCAGCCTGCTGCCCCAGCACACAACAGCAAACATGATAGCACTGGCCACCACAGCCTTGTAGAACATCCTCAGCATCGTCCGGCAGATGTTAAAGGACCTCAGTCTCCTCAGGAAGTAGAGACAGCTCTGACCCTTCTTGTAGACAGCCTCAGTGTTCTTTGACCAGTCCAGTTTATTGTCAATTCGTATCCCCAGGTATTTGTAATCCTCCACCATGTCCACACTGACCCCTTGGATGGAAACAGGGGTCACCGGTGCCTTAGCCCTCCTCAGGATATGATCAAGTGGATAGTCAGAGACTTCTCCCCAGGACTGAATTGGCTAGTACGAGAGGGCATTGTTTTAAGATGCTTGGAAGTAGGTAGAGAGGAGATGTCAGGGGTAAGTTTTTTACGCAGAGAGTGGTGAGTGCATGGAATGGGCTGCCGGCAACAGTGGTGGAGGTGGAAATGATAGGGTCTTTTAAGAGGCTCCTGGATGGCTACATGTAACTTAGAAAAATAGATGGCTATGTGTAAAGCCTAGGTAGTTCTAAGGTAGGGACATGTTCGGTACAGCTTTGTGGGCCAAAGGGCCCACAGCAATACAAGAGTATACAAGAGTTTGGTAAAACCACATTTGGAGTATGCCCTGCAGTTCTGGCTACCTTGCTATAGGAAGGATGTTGTTAAACTGAAGAGGGTGCAAATACGATTTATGACAATGTTACTGGGACTGTATGGGTTGGGTTATAAGGTGAGGCTGGATAGGCGGAATTTTCTCCGCTGGAGTAGAGTAGATGGAGGGGTGAACTTAATGAGGTTCAATTATCCATGCTGTATGTTTTCTATGTTTTTATGTATGTCGAAACATCAAAACATACAAAACATGACTGTTTGCTTCAATGACCAATGTCCGAGATGTCTGTGTACAGCCTGCCAGGTGTCACTACGCTTCTGGCATCAAAATAACATGCCTGCAACTCACTAACCCTAACCTGTACGCCTTCGGAACCAGAGAACCCAGAGGAAATGCACATGGTCACAGGAAGAACATACTTATGGGAGTTTGAACTGTAGTCTTATAGCTGATAGTTCCACTATCTGCTACACTATCCTGACATCCTTAGTTTGGCAGTGGACTAAAGAACGCCCAGGAATATATAACAAATAACAGTACAAGTAACATTGTCACCATGTTGCTTAAAGATAAATATAAACACAAAAATGTATGCTGTGCAAAAAGGAAGAGGAAATGGGGTTTTAAAATTTGATTGAGTGCAGGAGTTAGGACATTATATTACAGCTATACAAGAGTTTGGTAAATCCACATTTGGAGTATGCCCTGCAGTTCTAGCTACCTTGCTATAGGAAGGATGTTGTTAAACTGAAGAGGGTACAAATAAGATTTACGACAATGTTACTGGGACTGTATGGTTTGAGTTATAAGGTGAGGCTGGATAGGTGGAATTTTCTCCCCTGGAGTAGAGTGGATGGAGGGGTGAACTTAATGAGGTTCAATTAACTATGTTGGACATAAATAAAGTGAATTTTAAAAGTAATTTTCCCCGGAGAGAGGGAGAGAGAACCAAGCAGGCATGAGATTAAAGTGAGAAAGTGAGAGGAGAGGGATTTTAAATAGAGCAGAAAGGCAATTTCTACTTGCAGGCAGGGTGGAATGTAAGGGTAGGGGGTAGATGCTGCCCGAGAAGTGGTAGAAGTGGTAGAAAGTTGTAGAGTACAGTTATTGCTTTAAGAAGGCCTGTAGTGTTCTTGCACAGGTATAAAAGAACTCTGAACTAAACACCGAGCTTAAACCAATCAATGAGGCGGTCCCAGTAAGATTAACCGTTTACTGTTCACTCTTCCACATTAACGTATGGTGAAAACTGTTGATAAAACAATACAAAATATATACAATATTTGTTTCCTTCTTGATATCACATTTACATCATAAATACTTGCAAAAGTAAAACTATAACTATATACATTAAAGTGCAACATACAGTCAGAATCTACCTACTCCATCTACTGCTTTAAATACACTTCAACATAAACTATCCGCAAATCTTTAAATAACAAAAACATAAACCTTATCAACCGTCATTACTTTTTACAGAATCAGCGTTAAAATTTTAAATTCAACATATCGATTATCTCATGAACTTACGGCGTTGTTTCACTGATGTTTCTCGCGCTGATCCTGCACATGTGAGCCAAACCGGTATTTTCCCACAAGACACGGCGAAACCGGGTGTGACGTCATCGCATGCCGCGATATATCACAGACAACGAATTTACTTTAAACAATCTTAACTTTAACTAGAAAACAATAACAAACAAATCATTAAAGCAAAAATATAATAAACTAAACAAATGCCATAAAGGCAACACACTCCCCGCCTGACCTCCGTAAGGTCACAATGAACATAATACAAAACTTCAGTCTCTAAATCAGTCCTTAGGTAGAAGTAGAATGACTTCTGTAACTGGCCTTTGGTAAACTTTCACATCACCTTGGTCAGAAGTTTTCAACTCAACCGTCCTGACATGTCCATCCCTACTGGGGAATGTGGCAGTGATTCTGGCCATTGGCCAGCTGTTGCGGGCAATTTGCTTGTCCCTGAGCAGGACTAAATCTCCAGCTTGAAGATTCCTGCAGGGTTCTGTCCACTTTGGTCTGTGTTGCAACAAAGGTAGATATTCATGTCTTCAACGAGACCAGAACTGATTCGCCAGAGCCTGGACCTGTCTCCATTGCTTTGTGTACAAATCCTTATCAGAGAAGTCCTCTGGTGCACGGGGAACTCCTGCCTTCTGCGTGAGGAGCATTGATGGCGAGAGTATGAAGGGGTTTTCCGGGTCAGAAGACACAGGTAGGAGTGGTCGTGCATTTATAATGGCTGTGACCTCTGCCATTAATGTGCACAGTACCTCGTGGGTCAATTGGGTGCGTTGCTGCAGAAACATTGAATCAAGAATTCTTCTGGTGAGACCAATCATTCGCTCCCGTGTGAGAGGTGTGTGGTGTGTTAAACTCCCAGTTGCATCCCTGCTGACTGAGGTACTTTTGCACCGTTTTGTCCATCCCCAGCTCCTTTGATGCTCCAACAAAGTTCATGCCGCAATCAGACCTTAACTGTTTTGCAGGGCCTCTTATCGCAAAGAACCGCCTGAGAGCGTTAATGCAGCTGGATATATCCAAAGATTCAATGACCTCAATGTGTACCGCTCTTGAACTCATGCAGCTAAACATGATGGCTCACCGCTTGCTCTCTGCTTGTCCTCCTCTGGTGCGTCTCGTAGTGATAGTCCAGGGACCAAATACGTCGAGCCCCACATATGGAAAAGGAGGGCAGGCTTCGAGGCGTTCTGGTGGGAGGTCGACCATACGTTGAGCTTCCAACTTGCCTCGCAGTTTCCTGCAGGTTACACATTTATGAAGTACTGCATTGATCAGTGTTTTACCTCCCAAGATCCACGGTCCCGCTGCCCTTATTGCTCCTTCCGTCAGGGGACGGCCCTGATGCTTCACCTGTTCATGGTGATGGCGAGTGAGCAGTAAGGACACATGGCTGTCTTTGGGTAGGATTACCGGACTCTTTTCTGCAGCTGGAAGTTGGGAGTGTATTAACCGGCCTCCAATGCAGATGATATCGTTCTTCAGGATCGGGTTGAATTTCCTCAAAGGGCTGTCCTTTGGTATTGGTTTATTAGCTTGGAGAGCTGAAAACTCCCTTGCAAAAGCTGCTCTTTGAGTTGCTTTAAAGATGACGTCCTTTGCCTGGGCCAATTCGTCCGCAGTGCGAGGTAAGTTACATTTGTGCCATAAGAAACGGAGGAAATTGCGATGGTCCTCCTGTACTAAGAAGCAATGGAACATCAGCTGGATGTCCGCTAAGATTGCGACCTTCTCCTTCCAAAAGCGCAGCAGGACCCCGAGAAGGGTATTGTTAAGGTCGAGGCCTGTAAGGAGCACGTCATTAAGGGAGATACTAGCACACTGAGCACTGGAGTCAAAGACCACCCTGATCTGATTGGGCTTTTATGGGTGGTAAACCCCAAATGTTGGGAGATACCAGCACTCCTCGCCTTCCCTCAGTGGCGGTGCTACTTCAGCACGTCCATTAGTGAAGATCTTCTCCATAAATGCTACGTATTGTTGCTGCATCTCAGCTTTCCTTCTCAGGGTTTTTTGCAAGGACGTGAACCACTTGACTGCCTGCTCTTTGTTGTTTGGCAAGCACTGGCGTGGTTCTCTGAAAGGTAGTGGGGTGACCCAATTATTTGCTTCATCTTTGAAGACCTTGGTGTCCATTATTTTTAAGAAAATGGCGTCTTGAGCTGATGGAGCAAGTTTATTATCATGCTCAGTTTGAGCGAAGACTGACTGACCCAGCGTCTTGTCAGTTACTTTACATTTGTTAAAACTTTGTCGTGCTTCCTTGTGTTACGCCTGTGCCCCAACTCTGAAGGGTACAAAATAGCCCCCTCCTTTTTGAGAATCGCAAGATCGCTATTAATTCAGGTTAGGAGACCCAGGAAATGAGAGAAAGACACGCAGAATTCTCAAGGGGTTTGGAATGTCCTGGCCCCTCAGCAATACAAAGCCATGGGAAACGACCATTGTCTCTTGGAGACAGAATTGTGTATTGAGCACGGTGCTATTCATCGAAGCCCTCAAGGAATGATCAGAGGGAGTTGGTTGAGGGATTGCATCATCCCAACCTGATTGACATCTGAGACCCCGTGAGTAAGGATAAAAGAGGGTCTGGGGAACGACCCCTTTAGATGCACCAGGAGAAACGCTAGAAATCCCGTGATAGCGTTTAATAGCGACAGCTGGTGGAGGGCCCACGTGTGTCCCTTCCCGTTGCCTGGGATTGAGGTCTTACCACGGAAGACGGCTTAGCTAAAGAAGGGATCACCGCCGACGACATTTTGAAGGATCGACATCATAAAAAGGAAAACGGGCAAGTTCCAAAATCTCTTGACTCCAACCAAAGGCTGCAGCCTGAATGAACTAAAGTGACTTTTATATTTCCATCCGACAATACATTATTCCCTAGACAACGATAGAGCTATTTCTTATTGATTATTATTATACCCGCGCTTTTAGATTTAGTATTGATGACGTATATTATCTGTATGTTTGCATTGATATTATTTATGTGTATTTTTATCAATAAATACCATTAAAAATAGTACCATCAGACTTCAACAGACCTCTCTATCTTTGCTGGTAAGTGACCCAGTTACGGGGTATGTAACACTTGATACACATGAAACTTGTGTAGGGTTAAAAAATTGAATGGCGGCCACTCTCTAGCACATTGGTCTTGAGTGTGTTAACTGTCGGTTTGTGTACTTGCCAAGGTCACCTCTCCTATCACTTCCCAGCCCAAATCCAGGCATTGCGCAAAGGGGGCGTTGTGTGGTCCATTGACCTGCTGCCTAACCTTGTGCACCTGGAGAACATCTCTTCCTAATAGCAGGAGTATTTCTGCTTTTGGATCCAGTTCTGGGATGTGCTTGGCAATGTGGTGGAGATGTGGCTGGTGTAGCACTGCACTCGGCGTTGTCGTGGTTTATCATGCCCCACAAACGACCAGGAGACGCAGAAGATTCTTCAAGAAGTATTAAACTTTAATTTGCAAATCAAAGCTGAGACAGTCATTGAGCTAGTCGCTGATTGCCCACCGATCCTTGTACATAGCATCTTTTATAGCAATCTCCTGGTTCAGCTGCATTAGCATATCCAATCGGTCTATAGTTGCGTATCACAAGTACATCCGCCACTATTGTTTCATTGTTTCATCCGCCACCCATTGACTTAATCATGTTCTAATCTACATCTCTTAGCTACCTCTCATTAACACACCATTGTCTTCTACATTCTTAAGATTTCATTTTCCTACTAAATTGGGTACATGCATAGCAAACAGCAAGTTTCAAAGCTGACTACATAGTTTTGGTTACACAGCAAACAATCTCAACTTTTATACTCCAATATATCCCCCCTTTGAGACCCAGAGGGTCTCACACAGAGAAAAGACTAAGAGTCTGCGCACAAAAGCCCCAATAAACTCAAGTACTTATTCCCAAAACTTGGGTTAAACTATAATTTCCTGCGCCAAGACCTCAAAGTATTCTCTCCCTGTTACCCTGGGCGGCTGAGCCACAAACCTGTCCCTTTGTACCTGAGACAGGGAAAAAGACTCAGAAGCCCTTACAATCTACTCCCACACTATCATTTTGCTCTTGTTCATCTTGCAGGTGTTGTAGGCTCTAATGATACATTTTTGGTGTTTCTTTCTCCACTAGGTTTGCTTCAGTAATTGCCACGAGCATCGGAAATTGTTTGGTTGCAGCCCGCACTACAAGAGATTTGAGACAAGGAAGAAAACAGCACAGCACAAGCGCACAGCTCAACAATACAATACTGACAGTTATTGCTATTTTAGTCATCCATGCTCCCCATCCTCCGAGTCTACTTTCTAACCAATCAAAGAACTGATGTTCAAATCCTGCATTCTGTTTGACCTCCGTCCGCAGATTCTTTAATTTATTCATTGCTCTGGTGAAAGACCCTTCTGGGCTAGTATTGTTCAGTATGAAAGTACAGCATTGTTTTCCAAATATTACAGACACACCCCCTTTTTCTGCCAAAAGCCAATCCAGGATGCCACGCCATCCTGCTAGTTGCATCCAGCTGTTGCCCTAAGGCCTCCAGTGCATCATCGGTGTAGCTGATGAATCTCTGTTGATTGTTGTATGTATAGTGTTATGAATGTACCACAGCTCTGAGGGGCCGAAGGGTGCGGGGTAGCCCCCTCCTTTGTGAGAATCGCAAGATCACTATTGATTTGGGTCAGGAGACCCAGGAAATGAGAGAGAGACATGCGGAATGTCTCGTTCCCCGGCGATATAAAGCTACGGGACACGGCCATTGTCTCTTGAAGACAAACTTGTGTATTACAATACTGTGCTACGTGGAAGCCCTCAGGCAAAGTGGGCTGTTTGAGGGAGGGATTGCATCACCCCCAACCTGATTGACATCTGAGACCCTGTGAGTCAGGATAAAAGAGGGTCTGTGGGAACAGCCCCTCAGACGCACCAGAAGAAACACTAGCGATCCCGTAATAGCGGAAGCCGGTGGGGAGGCCACATGCGTTTGGTTCCATTTGCCACGGAACTGGTGTCCTTTACCACGGAAAAACGGCTTTTAGCTAACAACGGGGAAACCAACTCCCAATGACTCGAAGGATTAACATCATAAAAGGAATGGGCAAGTTTCAAACCCGTCTTTCTCTCAAACCAAAACGCTGCAGCGTGAACAAACTGACAGTGACTTTTATATTTCCATCGGACAATATGTTATCCCTAGACAACGATAGAGCTATTTCTTATTGATTATTATTATACCCGCGCGTTTAGATTATCTGTATTATCTGTATGGTTGCATTGATATTATTTTGTGTATTTTTATCAATAAATACTGTTAAAAGTAGTACCATCAGTCTTCAACTGACCTCTCTATCTTTGCTGGTAAGTGACCCAGTTACGGGGTTCGTAACAATAGTTTATCCATTCAACATTTTTGCTTACCCCTATCACAGGTATGATAGCTTCCCAGTGAGCATCTCATGCGGTGTCAGGCATGTCATTCGATTAGTTTGCATGCGGTAACTCATCAATGCTAATGGTAAAGCATCGACCCAATTAAGTTTAGTGTCTGCACAAATTTTGTTTAGTTTGGCCTTCAGGGTTCCATTAATTCTCTCTACCATGCCCTGCGACTGTGGGTGGTATACACATCCAAATCTTTGCTTTATCCTCAGTGCCTGTAGTACCAGTTTGACCACTTTCTGGATAAAAGCTGAACCATTGTCTGAGCTAACTTCTGTAGGTATTCCAAACATTGGGATCACTTCATTTGTCAGAAATTTTACCACTGTCTTTGCCCCTTGATCTCTTGAAGGTACTGCCTCTACCCATCTGCTAAATCGATCAATTACTACCAGCATGTATCTTTTCCCTCTCACTGTCTTTATCATGTCTACGTAATTGATCACTAGATGTTTAAATGGTGCTTCAGGTACAGGAATGTGACCTATTGGGGTTGTAATTCCCTTCCAAACATTATTCTGTGCGCATACCTCGCACTGTGACAAGACAAAGTCTACTGAAGCCTGTAAATAAGGTGACCAAAAACCATCCTTCTTTATTTGCTTTATCACTTCCCCCCTTGCACAATGGTCAATCCCATGCGCTTCTGAAATCAGAATCGTCAGTAGAGGGGTGGGCGCTACCAACAAACCGTCTTCCGTGCTCCACAAGCCTTCCGGGTTCTGCTTGGCCCCCCTTTTTCTCCACATTGTCTGTTCTGCCAAAGTTGCCTTACCTTGTATTTCAATTAGGTCCTCTACCTCAGGTTCTGGAGCTAGGCTTACCTGGCGGGCAATGACAGCTGATGTACATCCAGACACTTTTCTGGCTGCCTTGTCCGCAGCTTGATTTCCCTTTGTTATTACATCATTTCCCTTTTTATGTGCCTGGCATTTTACTATAGCCAATGCTTTAGGTTAAATTATGGCTTTTATTAAGTCACGAAATCTTAAGAATGTAGAAGACAATGGTGTGTTAATGAGAGGTGGCTAAGAGATGTAGATTAGAACATGATTAAGTCAATGGGTAGAAACGATAGTGGTGATACGCAGCTATAGACCAATTGGATATGCTAATGCAACTAAACCAGGAGATTGCTATAAAAAATGCTATGTACAAAGATCGGTGGGCAATCCGCGACTAGCTCAATGACTGTCTCAGCTTTGATTTGCAAATTAAAGTTTAATACTTCTTGAAGAATCTTCTGCGTCTCCTGGTCATTTGTGGGGCACGAGAACCAATAGTGTCGGGATCTCAGTGCGGTTATTCAAAATTTCATTGCACTCTAAGAGTGGAGGGAGACAGATGACAACTTTACCATTCAGGGACTCGAGGTGGAAGCCTTCTTGCCTTCCTTCCATAAGTTTCCACGCTGCCTGAGCAAGTTCTAAGGTAGTATGGGAACTGATTACTCTCAATGTTGAACAAGTCACAGAACTCTTGTCTGACTAGCGAGCGATTGCTCTGATCGTCCAGAATTACATAGGCTTTGATGGCCTTGTCTTTGGCTCCCTTAGGGTACACCTTAGTGAGTCAGATCTTTGAACAAGAACGGCTTGACTGAGCTTGACCGCAAACTTCTGTGCAGCTCGAGCTGACAACAGTTGTCCTGGAGTGAGCCTCTCCCTCCCCGCCGTCCTGTTGTGAGGGTGAAGGAGCTTTGTCGGTTTGTGGTAACGGGCCGAGATGCATAGCCCCATCGTGATTAGTGCTATTACATTCCAGGCACTTCACAGAGATCGTACACTCTCTAGCAAGGTGAGAGATAGAGGAACAGCATTTAAAACATATTTTTTTCTCCTTGAGAAGGGCCATCCTCTCTTCAAGGGGTTTTTTCCTAAACGTTCTGCATTTTTTGTGGGGGTGGGGTTTGTTATGCAATGGACAATTCTTGCTAGGGTCATTGTTAGTTGTAAAGACTTCAGTTTTACACACTGAGACAGGTTTATTAATGTTGAAATTATTCAAAGTGGATTTAACTTGCTTGGTGTAAATTGTACTGCTACCTGGACTCATGAAGCTAGGGTCGTTTCGCTTCTTTGCCTCCTTGCACATAAACCTAGTGAAATACTCAAAGGGAGGAAATTGACCATCATTCTCTTCCTTGTACTCTGAGCCAACAGACACCCACCTTTCCTGCAGCCCAAATGGAAGTTTGTCCACGATTTGTCTAATCCCGTATGAAGTATCTAGGTGTAATAGACCAGTTAAATAGCCATCTTCTTTGGCGCCTTGAATCTCCATGAGTAAATCTCTGAGCTCTCTTAACTTAGTGTGGTCCTTGACTGACACCTTAGGAAAATTTTCCAGACATCGGAATAGTGCCATTTCAATAATTTCAGGGGCCGCATAGCACTCCCGAAGTCTCTCCCATGCTTTGCATAAGGCTAGCTTGGGGTTGTTAATGTACACTGAACCTATGCGTCTCACCTGTTCGCATGATTCTTTTCCCAGCCATTTCGCCATAAGATCCAACTCTTGGGTTGCTCCGAGCTGGACTCCGTGGATAGCGATGGCGAATGAGGAGTACCATGCACGGTAATTTTCAGGTTTATCATCGAACTGGTACAGTCCCGAAGTGACGAGATCTCGTCGTGCTAAATACTGTGCCATGGGTTCAACTGCAAGTGGCATGTGGCCTGGGGGAATATGTTGGCGGGTATATGACTGAGGGTGTACATCTGTTATGGAATTTGCTGTTCTGAATTCAGCCTTTGCCTCTCTTCTCGCCAAATCTGGTAAGTTTGGTGTCGAGAAGTACTTGTCATCAGCCCTTTCGTTCTTGAATTCATCGCAGAGTTGCAAGGGTAAATTGTCTTCCTCAGATGGATGTGATGCAATTGGGCCTCTCTGAGACTCCTCATGAAATGGGACGTTAGCATATAAGTATGGAGAGGAGGAACGAATCTTCAAGTCTATTTGAGATTGGATATAGTCGCTTGTGCGTTCCAATCTGATCTTTTCTGAAGTAGATTTTACGTCACCCAGAACATGCATTTCTTCAGCATTTTCTATTATCTCTGCTTCCACCCTGGCAGCTTCTGCTTCTCGGTGTAGCGTCAGCACTTCTAACTCTGACTCTATCCTTACCTTTTCCAACTGGTTTTTGGCTTCTCTGGCAGCCGCTTCCTTTTCTCTGGCAGCCTTTTCCATTTGGTTTTCGGCTTCTCTGGCAGCCACTTCCCTTTTCAATTTTGATTCTTGTTCGGCGTACAACGCTCGCACCTTGGCGGCTTCTGCCTTAGCTCTTGCATGGGCAGCCTTACTTGTTGATGCCCTGCTGCCCCTGTCGCTGGATGGCAATGACTTGATGCTGGATCAAGTTGTCATTGCAGCACTTGAAACACCTGATCATGCAGCCTTTTCACTGTAGTGTTCTCACACAGGTATAAAAGAACTCTGAACTAAACACCGAGCTTAAACCAATCAATGAGGCGGTCCCAGTAAGATTAACCGTTTACTGTTCACTCTTCCACATTAACGTATGGTGAAAACTGTTGATAAAACAATACAAAATATATACAGTATTTGGTTCCTTCTTGATATCACATTTACATCATAAATACTTGCAAAATTAAAACTACAACAACTATATTACGTTAAAGTGCAACATACAGTCAGAATCTACCTACTCCATCTACTGCTTTAAATACACTTCAACATAAACTATCCGCAACTCTTTAAATAACAAAAACATAAACCTTATCAACCGTCATTACTTTTAACAGAATCAGCATTAACATTTTAAATTCAACGTATCGATTATCTCATGAGCTTACGGCGTTGTTTCACTGATGTTTCTAGTGCGTAGGAAGAAAACTTTTCCCGCACTGATCCTGCACATGTGAGCCAAACCAGTTTCTCTTCTTTTTCTTTTTCAATCTTTTTATTAAATTTCATATATAAAAAAAAACAACACAAAATAATGAATAGATTACAGATTCAATAAACTTGAGATTACATTAGTAATAGGATAATAATATCCTATTAAAACATCCATCAACAAAAGGTGCATAAATCAATCAAGTCTATGTAAATATATATGAAAAACAAAAATAATCGTCGAAAAAAGAGAAAAAAAAAATTGAAATTATATATGAGAAAAAATATATAATGAAAAAAAATACTAAACTAACACTAACATGGGCAATAATAACACTTTATAAATATATAAAGGTGTCAAGAAAAGAACTCCAGAACTCCATACCTGAACAAGTATAAGTAGAGAAAAGGATCTGAAATAAGCCAAATTAATTCATATGAAAGTGTCGAATAAATGGTCCCCAGGTTTCTTCAAATTTAATTGAAGAATCAAAGATAGTGCTTCTGATTTTTTCCAAACTCAAATAAGAAATAGTTTGGGAGAACCACTGAAATGTAGTAGGAGGATTTACTTCTTTCCAGTTTTGTAATATAGACCTTCTGGCAATTAATGTTACAAAGGCAATCATTCGTCTGATTGAAGGGGAAAGTTGATTGCCATCTTCATTTGGTATACCGAAAATTGCAGTAATAAAATGGGGTTGTAAATCGATATTCCATACTGAGGAAATGACATCAAAAATGTCCTTCCAATAGTTATGTAAAGTGGGACATGTCCAAAACATGTGAGTCAATGAAGCCACTTCTAAGTGACATCTGTCACATTGAGGATTGATATGCGAATAAAATCGGGCAAGTTTATCTTTAGACATATAAGCTCTATGTACAATTTTAAATTGTATTAAAGCATGTTTAGCACAAATAGAGGAGGAATTAACCATTTGTAAAATTTTTTCCCATTTATCTGTTGATATCAAACCAGTTTCTCCAAGCCGGTATTTTCCCACAAGACGCAGCGAAACCAGGTGTGACGTCATTGCATGCCGCGATATATCACAGACAAACGAATTTACTTTAAACAATCTTAACTTTAACTAGAAAACGCTAACAAACAAATTACTAAAGCAAAAATATAATAAACTAAACAAATGCCATAAAGGCAACACAAGGCCGTCAGACAATTTTTAAAAGAGATACAACATGGTACAGGCCCTCAAGGTCCATTGAAAGGCACCGCCCAGCAATCCACCAATTTAACCCTAGCCTAATCACAGGACACGGACAAGAGAAAACTTGCAGGTGCTGGAGATCCAAAGCAAACTCACAAAATGCTGGAAGAACCCAGCAGGCCAGGCAGCATCTGTGGAAGACAGTCAACATTTCATGCCGAGACCCTTCAGCGTGACAATTTACAATGATTAAACTAGCTAGTTTGTCTTTGGACTGTGGGAGAAACCTGCAAAACCCAGAGGAAAGCCATGCGGTTCACGGGGAGAACGTACAAATTCCTTAGAGATGTTGCCGGGATTGAAATCTGATCTCCAGAGCACCCTGAGCTGCGACAGCATCACACTAGCTGCTACACTACCGCGGTGTGAATAGGAAAGGCTTAGAAGGATATCGACCGAACGGAATGAAGCAGCAGAGACAAATTAGGCTGAGGGACCTGTTTCCGTGTTGTATAACTTGGTATCTCTAATTAGCTAAGCAAACAGAGGGCTTGAGAAATTTCTGCAATTTAAATCAAAGAAAATAAGATATTGTCTAAGTACATAGTGCAGAGATTATTTTTAAACATGTAGCAATGTTCCCTCTAATCTTTAGTAGTCAGTGTGCACAAAAATCTTATGTTGTGCAAATTTTTTTCCTGTGACAAAAGTAAGTGCACACTGAATGCACACATGGCACAGTTTATGTAGGTTTACAAAATACTTGAAATAAAACTGCACAGAATAACAACAAAATAACATACATATTTAAGTCACTCAGTTATATTTCTCTCTCCTGTCTTTGGCATTTACCCATTCTTTGTAAGCTCTATCTAGACTAATAGAACTTCCATCCAATTGATAGCTTTTGATTCATTGTTCAATTTCTGAATCTAGTCAAGACTTTCAAACATCGTGGGGACCATTTTTGAACTATTTTCCAAACCTTTGATTTGCTCTTAAAGTACAGATGTTGGCTGATAACATATTTCGCTCTATGATAAGGATTTTTTCCTTTTTTCTTTCTTTACCAAACACGGTCTTGGTAGTGAGATTAGATTCTTTTGTTTGTATAATAAAATTATCACATTTCAATAGTACGACTTAATTTAATTTACATGAATATAGGGTAATGAAATTCCAAGTGTGATTCAAATATAATGTACTGTAGCAGTGTGCTACACGCAGCACTGAAATAACGACACGGAGTCGGTGAGCTGCAGTTGCAAAAGAGATTTATTCAAACTTCGCGGCCTCGCTTTAAAGCCTTCCTGATCCCGCCCTCCCTGGGCGGGAATGCTGTAGGGGGTGCGTATTCACAGTCCCGTCCCGCACGCGGGCTTTTCCCCTTGCTGAAGCAGGCTTGGCACCCTCTTTGGGACTGGCCTCAATGCCGGCGCTCACCGCTTTGTGAGCCGGTTCAAGTGTGCTGGGAAGTGGGTCGCCACAGTACTTGATATATTTAATCCTTTTTTTGACTTATAATATATCTTATTTTACCCTGTATTCTTCTATATAAAAATTAATAAAAACTGTCTAACTATTACAGTATTTTCAGCTAGAAAATTATGATATTTTAGACATAAGGCATCAACTTGTTCATTGCCAAATGTGAAGTCACAATCTGCAATTGCAGAGAAATCAAAAGCTGAACCATTCTTGTACCTCATCTTCAGGAAAGCTTTCTTCTAAGTGAACACAAAGACAATTTATGGAAGTCAACAGCGACCTTGTATCTACTGTGACGTTTTCTTCACATTGTTGGCTTAGCTTAGACTTTGTCACTCCATGAAATATTGTCTCCCAGATACTGCTTTCTTATCTTGTTAATTTTGCTTCTCGGCCCGAAACATCAACAGTGCTTTTCCCTATAGATGCTGCCTGGCCTGCTGTGTTCCACCAGCATTTTGTGTGTGTTGTTTGAATCAATTGGTGCCAGGCCACTCTTGCAGAATATTGCACAGTGCAGCCAATTCATCAAAGACATCACTTAAAACCTGTAAAGCAACTTTGTATGTGATGTTTATCAATTTCTTCTGAGAGTATTTAGCCACAGGGTCACTTGACTGATTTTCTTCAAAGTATGTCATCAGTGCCTGATAATTTTTTATGATTGTCTGCAATGCAAAGTGTCCAGATAACCATCTGACTTCATTAAGTGGTCTGAAAACAACAGCTTCATTTTCAGAGGCCTCTGCAATTTCTTTAAACTTTGCATCTTTTAACTGCAGATCGAGAAAACATTGTATAGTTGTTCTCAAAGTCAAGTTAATCTCTGTAAATTAGGGGCGCGCATTGTGGGTTTTGAAAAACCGACTAACTAGTTAACAGAAATATTTAGCTAAGAGATTATTTTCAGTAAGTATAATTATTAATTACTACATTATTTTAGGTAACTAACCTTTTGTGCATGCACTAATTTCCTTTGTGCGCTGGTTGAAAGTCGTGTGCGTATGCATAGCCTTAGAGGGAACATAGATTAGGAGGGAGTTTTGTCATGTAAGTCTACACTTTACAGAAGAAGAGTATGTTTCAAATTCTGTAAAGTATATGGCAAAAATCTATCTCTCCAAAACATCCTGGTGACATTCCCCACCACCACCAACAAGAGCATCCTCACATCAGCCATTACTGTCAGGTTCGGTGCAGCATCCTCTCACCAAGTACAAAAACTACAGTGAACTGTCCGGTCAGCAGAAAAGTCACCAGCTGCAGTCTACCGTCAGTCACTACAGGACTTGTGCTGCAGACACTACCCACTCTACAAATTACCTTTTCCGAAAACTCCCTTCTGAAAAGCATGATAGGGCTACTGAAACAAAAAACTTCACACCACCTTAAAAGTTTCTTCTCCTGGGCATTTAATCTGATCAACCATTCTAGTTGCCCCTCCCTCACCCCTCTATCTATTACCTCATCACTGCACTGAAAACCACTTCATATGATGCTGTTTACATTGTAAGTACATATAGCTATTGATATACTGTACAGTATTTATGCACATTTTATTCCATATCCATCCTTTAGCCTTTATTTTTATATAAATTCTTCATTCTATATAATTGTTGAATGGTGTTGTTTTTTGTTGTGTGTCACACCAAAATACTACAACAAATTCCTAATGCATGCAAATGTATATGGCAGATAAAGTTGATTCTTAATGTATACACAATTTCATTAGAAATTCGTAGTTTAATGAGGGAGTTGCAACTAGTTGAAAGGAGATAAAATCAGAAGGTGTCAGTTCTGCTTTGTAACTTCAAAACATTAAACTAATTCAAAGGAAGACACGGGAGTCGGAAATGTGAGTCTAACTTCAGGTTTACTTCAGGTGAGAAACGTATGCAATTTGTGTATTTTTACATACAACTCATAATTAATTAATCCATAATCAATTAATCAAAGCTTAGTCAACCAAGATTACTCAAATATTAAATAGACAACAGTGTGGATGATGTATATTTTAGAGTTTAAAGAAACAAGGAAGGATGTTGCAGAGGCTCTTGTCGCCATTTCGGTCATGTCTCTGGTGGATTAAGGCCTGTTATTGTTGGATTGTCCTGAAGAAGAGAGGTAAGGATAAAACCAACAAAGCCCAAATGATAGACCAATTATTTAACCTTCTTATGGCGCGAGAATCATTGAAACTATTTGCAGGAATACGATAAACTTTTATTAAGAAACTGGTTTGGTCAGCATGGTTTTGTTCAGGGGAGGTTGTGTCTGACTAACAATTGATTTTTTGAGGGGGTAACACGGATGTTTAATGAGGGAAGTGCATATAATGTCCTCTGTGCATATTTTTGCAAAGTTTTTAAAAATACCTCACCTGTGAGTAAAGTGAAAGCTCCTGGGATCCTTGGAAAAGCATAAAATTGAATCCAAAATGGGCTCAGTGGCTGGAAACAAAGTCTTGTGGCTGTGCTGGAGACCAGAAGGCGCCTACTGACAGGGATCCGGACCTTGGTTCCCTTGCTCAATGTAAAGTGCATATTGGATTTTGATCTAAATGCAGGGGGCATGGTATAGAAGGACAAGTTTTTGGGAAAAAGTGATCAACTACATAATAGTGGGGAGGAATAGGAACAGGAAACATTGAAGCATTTCAACAGTAGTTCAATTGTATTGCTGTTTTTGAGTTTAAAAAGTATGAAAACATCACAACAAACAGACATTCTTTTGGAAATCCCCTAATGGAATTTCTTCAAACATAAGGTACATTAAGTTTTATTATCTTAAGAACCAAGATAACATATAATATCTACCAGTGCCTTGCTTAATTCAATATGCTGTGTATGACAAATGGTTCCAACAGACAGACATACTTTAATGATACCGAGGGGAATTGGGTTTCGTTACAGTCGCACTAATCAAGAATAGTGTAGAAATATAGCAATATAAAACTGTAAATAATTAAATAATAATAAGTTAATTATTCCAAGTGGAAATAAGTCCAGGACCAGCCTATTGGCTCAGAGTGTCTGACACTCCGAGGGAGGAGTTGTAAAGTTTGATGGCCACAGGCAGGAATGACTTCCTATGACTCTCAGTGTTACATCTCGGTGGAATGAGTCTCTGGCTGAATGTACTCCTGTGCCTAACCAGTACATTGTGGAGTGGATGGGAGACATTGTCCAAGATGGCATGCAACTTGTACAGCATCCTCTTTTCAGACACCACTGTCAGAGAGTCCAGTTCCACTCTCACAACATCACTGGCCTTATGAATGAGTTTGTTGATTCAGCCTGCTGCCCCAGCACACAACAGCAAACATGATAGCACTGGCCACCACAGCCTTGTAGAACATCCTCAGCATCGTCCAGCAGATGTTAAAGGACCTCAGTCTCCTCAGGAAGTAGAGACGGCTCTGACCCTTCTTGTAGATGGCCTCAGTGTTCTTTGACCAGTCCAGTTTATTGTCAATTCGTATCCCCAGGTATTCGTAATCCTCCACCATGTCCACACTGATCCCTTGGATGGAAACAAGGGTCACCGGTGCCTTAGCCCTCCTCAGGTCCACCACCAGCGCCTTATTTTTCTTCCACATTTACAATGGCATTGTTACAGTGAAACTGACTGGCGTCCCTGCATCTACAAACATCTTTGCAGGGGCAATGTAGCTCACATGGATGGTCCAAAAGATTTGCTTACAAGTCAGGCAAAATTAGATCCGATTAGATTAGCTGTGCTTGTCACATTGAAACATATAGCTTGTGTCAACGACCAACACAGTCCGAGGACATGCTGTGGGCAGCCTGCAAATGTCACCACATTTCCGGCACCAATATAGCATGCCTGCAACTCACTAACGCTAACCTATACATCTTTTTCGGAATATGGGAAGAAACCCACATAGTCTCGAGAGAACGTACAAAGTCCTTACAGACAGTGGTGGGAATTGAACCTGGATTGCTGGCACAGATTCTAACTACCACAACTCCTCTTATCAGGGATATCCTCTCTCTTCTACCCAGATTTCTTACCATATGTTAGGAATTTTCTGTGGTGTGTTGGTCAGGGTGAGATGAGCAGCAAAAAACAATTGTAATGAGGAAGGTATTATATAACAATAGGTGAGCTCGCCGCTATTACAGCACAGTTTTGAAGTTCAATTCTAGTGACGTATGTAAGGAGGTTGTCAGTTCTGCTGTAATGACCTGGGTTTCCTCTGGGTGCTAGGTTTCCTTCCACTGTCCAAAGACGTACCATTTTGCTGATTATTTGGTCATTTAAATTGTCCTGTACGTAGGCTAGGGTTAAATAGATGGTTGCTGCACAGTGTAGCTCATTGGGCCAAAAGGGCCCATTTGAGTCATAGGAAACTACAGCACTGAACAGGCTCTTCAGCCCATCTAGTCCAGCCAAACCATTTAACCTGCCTAGTCCCATCGACCTGCACCTGGACCATGTTCCATGATGTATCTCCAAATAAATAAATAGGTCAGAGATTAAAATACCGATATGGAATAAATTGTGCAGAAATACATAAATACCAGCATGTATTTACAACACAAACAGCATTATAAAAGTGGTTGAATGTGTTCACAGTGACTGAGGTAATAGATAGAAAGTGTAGTGGTTAAACCAAACCTTACCACTGGTAGACTGAGCCAGGGTAATCGACACCATGTGATGTGCTTCCAAATAACAAATTTCCAAATCAAAAAAGGATGGTTCAATCCTTTATTATGAAATCAACAAAGACAAATGATCCTGTAGTGATAAAAAGCTAACAAAACTAAAGTAGTGACATAATGGTCTAAATTGCAGTCAAATAGCGATATTAGTGTTTGAATAGCACAAGTAAGCATTCCAATTAGTGATCTAGTTAGCATTCCAATAACCTTGGCCTACTGTCCTGTTTATTATTTATTGCAATGCCTGCACTGTTTTTGTGCACTTTATGCAGTCCTGTGTCAGTCTGCAGTCTAGTGTAGCTTTCTCTGTGTTTTTTTATTAAGTAGTTCAGTCTAGTTTTTGTACTGTGTCATGTAACACCATGGTCCTGAAAAATGTTGTCTCATTTTTACTATGCACTGTAACAGCAGTTATGGTCGAAATGACAATAAAAGTTGACTTGACTTGATTAGTGGTCAACAAAAAATATCATTTCCCCAACTCACTGCCCTAACTGGACTAACTGACTAAGCGTGAATGCGTAACTATACCCATTTGCTTCTGCCACGCCACAACTCTTGTGACAGATTACCATAATAATTGCACCACAAAATACCACACAGACGGAAAAATAGATACTATACAGGGCTCCTATGGGGGGAGGGGAGGCTAACTCGAATGGTTGATCAGAGTAACCACCTGGGGGAAGAAACTTTTAAGATGGCGTGAAGGTTTTGTTTTAATAGCCCTCTAGCACTTTTTGAAGACTAACCTGTTTTCTCTCTTTCCCAGCTCTGATTTCAAACCTGAAATATACACGCAGTGGCCACTTCATTAAGTACCTCTTGTTCCGAATAAAATGGGCATTGAATGTATGCTCGTGGTCTTCTGGTGCTGTATCTATCCACTTCAAGGTTCGAGATGTTGTGCATTCAGAGATGCTCTTCTGCACAACACTTTTGTAACACATGGTTATTTGAGTTACTGTTGTCTTCCTGTCAGCCTGAACCAATCTGGCCACTCTTGTCTGACCTCTCTCATTAAAGGAGCATTTTTGCCCACAGAACTGGTATACACTGGATGTTCAAAGTTAATTGTGAATTTATTATTAAAGTACACATATGTCATTGTATCCAACCCTGAGGTTCATTTTTACAGGCATACACAGTAAATCCAAGAAACATAATAGAATAAATGAAAGACTGCACCCAACTGGGTGGACAAACAAAACAGACAAACAATGTTGTTGTTTTACACACTATTCTCTGTAAATTCAAGAAAATCCCAAGAGATTAGCAGTTTCTGAGATACCCCATCTAGCACCAACAATCATTTCACAGTCAAAGTCACTTAGGTCATATTTCTTCCCCATTCTGACATTTGGACTGAACGACAACTGAACCTGTTGACCATATCTGCATGCTTTTATAACAAAATTTGCTGCCACATGATTGGCTGATGAGATATTTGTGTTATGTGAAGATGTACAGGTGTACCTGATAAGGTGGCTGATGTGTGTAAACTCTGCTCTTGTCTCCTCAGATGCTGAGCAATTTCCAGCATTTTTACCTCAGATTTTCAACACCTGCAACTTTTTCATGAAGAGCGGAGGAAAGCTGGTAGATCACGAGGAAGAGATATGGATGGTCCAGTCAGTTGGCAGAAAAGTGGCAAATGGAGCGAAATCCAAAGATGTGTAAGCTGGTGCAGTTGTGGTAGAACGAGGCCATGCAGCAGACAGTTCGCAATAGGAACTAGCAAGTTGAGCAAGGAAGGAAATGTGAGATTCAGGAGTTTCACGGTTGTTTAATGTAATTTCCATTACACAAGTGTAACAGAAAATGAAATAATTGTTATTCTGGATCAGATGCAGCACAAAAAAACACTATAAGATAAAGAGCACAATAATATTAGAAGGTGGAGGTGTTGATCAGCCTTACTGCTTGAGGAATGTAACTGTTTTTGAGTCTGGTGGTCCTGGAGTGGATGCTACATAGCCTCCTCCCTGATGGGAGTGGGGCACACAGTCCGTGAGAAGGGTGGGTGGGACCTTTCATGATGTTACTGATGTCGATGCTTCAGGTCGAGACCCTGCATCAGGACGTTGGGTTCCGATCTAATGTTTTGATTCAAACCTTCTACAGTTCTTTTCTAGTGCCTACCCGGAGATGCTGCTCAAGCAGCTGAGGTCCTCAAGCAGACTGCTTGTTGCTCTGAATTCCAGCAGCTGTGGTCTCTTGTGTCTCCAAGGGAAGATAGAGTGAGTGAGAAGATAGTGAGGAGTGCGTGGGATTCTTCTCTGAAGGTCGTCACCTTGTCGTGGTGGAGAGGCTAGAGTGATCACTCTACAGTGGGATCCAGGAGTACCCACTGTGCTTGCACAGATCCATAAAGGTGAGAGGTTAGCTTTACTTGTACAGTACATCAAAACATCCAGTGAAATGTGCCGTTTGGGTGTGGGGGGATGAGAAAAGTGAATTTTTTGCATTGTTCTGCTGTATTGTGGGCATGTAATGCTGGCACTGAAATATATGTTGAGATGTGTGGGCTGCCCCCTGCACGTCCTTAGATTAACAGAAATTATATAGTTTACATTTCTGTATGTTTCGATGTTTCTAATCCATAAATACATCTGAAATGAATCTGAAATCTCTGTCTGAGGGACACAAACAAAATGCTGGAGGGACTCAGCAGGCCAGGCAGCATCTATAAAAAAGCACACAGTCAACATTTCAGGCTGAAACCCTTCATCAGGACTGGAGAAAAGAAGTGAGGAGTCAGAGTTAGAAGGTGTGGGGGTGGGGGGGGGGGGGTGGTGAGAGAGGACCACAAGGTGATAGGTGAAACCAGCAGGGGGAAGGATGCAGTAAAGTGTTGGGAATTCAATTGGTGAAAGGGATATAAGGCTGGAGAAGGGTGAGTCTGATAGGAGAGGACAGAAGGCCATGGAAGAATGAAAAAGGGGGAGGAGCACCAGAGGGAGGTGATGGCCAGGCAAGGGAATAAGGTGAGAGAGGGAAAAGGGAATGGGGAATGGTGAAGTGGAGGGGGGGCATTACTGGAAGTTTGAGAAATCATTTTTCATGCCATCAGGCTGGAGGCTACCCAGACGGAATATAAGGTGTTGTTCATACAACCTGAGTGTGGCCTCATCGTGACAGTACAGAAGGCCGTGGATGGACATGTCAGAATGGGAATGGGACATGGCATTAAAATGGATGGCACCTGGGAGATTCAGGTTTTTCTGGCAGATGGAGCTTTGGAGCTCTGCGAAGCTGTCTCCCAATCTTCGTTGGGTAGGCTATTTGTCGGAGGGAGACTATTTTCATCAAGAGATTGCTTGGTACCTTGAAAGTATGTACTACCGGAGAGAGTGGTAGGGACAGAATTAATGGCATCATTTAATTGGCGTCTGGACAAGGACTTGAAATGCCTGGGTGTTGAAGGCTGGAAGAGGCTGAATGAATATTGAATTGAAAAGCTAGATGCTTATAAGATATTACTCAGATCACACTTGGAGTATTGTGAGCAGTTTTGGGTCCTTTTCTAAGACAGGATGCGTTGGCTTTGGAGAGGGTCCAGAGGATGTTCACGAGAATGACCCTGGGAAAGAAAGGGGTAATGGCTCTGGGTCTGTACTTGCTGGAATTTAGAAGAACCAAGGGGAAGCTCATAGAAATGCGTGGAATATTGAAAGGTCTAGATAGAGTAGATGTGGAGAGTCTAGGGCCAGAGGGCACAGCTTCAGAATAGAAGGACATTCCATTAGAAGAGAGTTGAGGAGGAATTTCTTTAGCCAGATCTGTGGAATTTATTGTCATGGATGACTGTGGAGGCCAAGTCGTTGGATATATTTGAGGTGGAGGATAATAGGTTCTCAATTAATAAGGGCATCAAAGGTTACAGGAAAAAGGCAGAGAAATGGGGCTGAGAAGGATAATAAATCAGACATGATAGAATGGAGGAGCAGACTCGATGGGCTGAATGGCCCAATTCTGCTCCCTGTCTTATAGTTTAATATACTTTGTAGATTGTCTCTGATTGTCATGGATGATCAGCATTGTTCTGTTGCTGGAGGTACACCCTTCTGTTAAATGAATGAGACGTTAAGGGTGTTAAACTGAGATACCATCTGGATTCACAGCTCAAAAAGAGCAACAGGGACACTGTTCTTGGTGTTTTTTTTACACATTATTTAAGAGCTTATTTGGTTATCATCTCATTTCTATTTTGGGTGTTTGCTGTGTACGATTAGCATATGGTATTTCCTAGATCTAATAATGTTGGCACTTTAAAAGCACCAGCTATAATATGTGGTTCAGACACCCGAGACAAGTCCTGCTAAAGCTCTGTTAAAATGCCAGTCTCGTTCAGAATCAGGTTTAATATCACTGGCAGATGTTGTGAAGTTTGTTTTGTGGCAGCAGTACAATGCAACACATAATTAAAAAAACTATAAATTATGATAAGTATATATTAATTTAAAAAGCAGTGCAAAAAGAAAGTCAGGAACTCTGAGGTAGTGTTCCTGGGTTTATCTCTCATTCATAAATCCTGAACAGCTCTGGGCCCAGCACTGATCCCTGCAGCACACCGCTCACCACTGATAGCTAACCAGAGTAACACCCATGTATCCCAACTCTACTTTCTATTAGTTAACCAATCCTCTATCCATGCTAATGCATCGCCCCCAACTCTATGTATCCTTATCTTATGGATAAGTCTTTTGTGTGGCACCTTATCGAACGCCTTCTGGAAATCCAAGTAAATAACATCCATCTGTTCCCCGCTATCCACTGCGCTCATTATATCCTCAAAGAACTCCAGTAAGTTTGTCAAACAGGACCTGCCTTTGTGAATCTATGCTGCATCTGCCTGATGAATCCATTTCTTTCCAGATGCCTCACTATTTCTTCTTTAACGATAGCTTCAAACATTTTCCCAACTACAGATGTTAAACTAATTGGCCTATAGTTACCTGCATTTTGCCAACATCCTTTTTTGAACAGTGGCATGACATTTGCCGTCTTCCAATCTGCCAGGTCTTGCCAAGAGTCCAGAGAATTTTGGTAAATCATCACCAAAGCCTCTACTATAACTTCTGCCATTTGTTTCAGTACCCTGGGATGCATTCCAGCAGGACCAGGGGACTTAGCTATCATCAGGCCCACAAGTTTGCTCAGCACTACCTCTTTAGTGATAGCTATTGTATCGAGGTCCTCACCTCCCATCGCATCCATAACATCCCTCTTTGACAGGTTAGACGTGTCCTCCACGTGAAGACTTACACAAAATAGTCATCCAAAGCCTCAGCATTTTCTCATTACCCAACATCACTTCCCCCTTCTTGTCTTCCAAAGGACCTACATTCACTTTAGCTTTATAAAATTATAAAAAACTTTTACTATCTGTTTTTATATTTTGTACTAGTTTATTTTCATAACCTAGCTTCCCTTTCTTTATTGCTCACTTAGTGGTACTTTGTTGATTTTAAAAGTTTTCCCAATCTTCCAGTTTCCCATTGCTCTCGGCAACTTTGTACACATGAGCTTTTAGTTTGATGCCTTCCTTTATTTCCTGAGTTATCCAAGACTGGCTCTCCCCACCCTTACTGTCTTGCATTTAACTGAAATATACTTCTCTTTGAAAGTCTTCCACTGTTCCTCAACTGTCCCACCATATAGCCTGTGTTCTCAATCATCCCATTGTTTAGGCATAATACACTGGTTTTAGATTGAACTATTGCACCCTCCAATTGTATGAGAAACTCTTTCCAAGATGATCCCTAACTACAAGATCACTAATTTTACACCGTCTCTTTGCTCAGGACCAGATCTAAGATAGCACGATCCCTTATAGACTCACTAACATGCTGTTCAAGAAAGCCATCACGGATGCATTCTATGAATCCTCCCCAAGACTGCTCAAACCAACTTGATTCACCCGATCTATGTGCAATTTAAAGTCTCCCATGATAACTGCTGTTCCATTTCTTACATGCCTCAGGTATTTCCCTGTTTACTGCCTGTGCCACTGTAATGTTATTATTCAGTGGCCAATAGACAACTCCCACCACTGATTTTTTCCCTTTACTAATCCTAATCTCTACCCAGATGGATTCAACATTCTGCTCCTTAGATCTTATATTGTCTCTCACTATCACCCTGATCTCATCTTTAATTAATAGCACACTCCCTTACAAAAGTTGTCCTTCCACATTACCTGATACCCTTGGATATTTAATTCCCAATCCTCTCCACCCTCTCTGTAATGGCACGTCTCTGTAATGGCCACTAAATCATACTCCTTTGTACTGATTTAAGCCACAAGTTCACTGACCTTGTTTCGAATAAAATGAGCATTGAGATAAAGTGCCCTTACATCATTATGCTTTTAAAATCTAGTAAGCTTTGTCTCTTTTGCACCTGACTTTTCTGCACCCCACCCTTACTTTTCTCTTTTTTATCTTTTGCTTTTTTCTTTATCCACATTTTTCTCTTTTACTTTATCCATACCTCTCCTATCTGTTGAACCCAACCCTCTACTATTTAGTTAATGCCCTATCCACAGTTATCTAGTTATGTCATTCACCAAGATCCAGGTCCCATCATGGTTCAGGTGGAGCCTGTCCCATTGGTGCAGCTCCCTCCTTCCCCAATGCTGGTGCCAATTTCCCATGAATTCAAACCCACTTCTCCCACACCAACCCTCGAGCCACACATTTAACTCTCTAAATCTTCTTGCCCCTATGCCAATTTGTATGTGGTTCAGGTAATTACCTAGAGATTACCACCTTTTTGGTTCTGCTAATTAATTAGTCCCTAGCTGCTCAAATTCCCTCAGCAGAACCTCCTTCCTCTTCTACCTATGTTATTGGTACCCACATTGACCACAACAACTGGAACTTTCCCCTCCCACTACAAATTCCTCTGCAGTCAAAGAATTGTGACAATACAAGATGAGGCCATTCTATTGTTGTGTCAATGGCAGCTCAAAGTAACCAATGCAAACACGAGGTGCAGATGCTGGAAATTCAAACAACACACACAAAGTGCTGGTGGAACACAGCAGGCCAGGCACCATCTATAAGGAGTGATGAAGGGTCTCGGTCCGAAACGTCAACAGTGCTTCTCCCCATAGATGCTGCCTGGCCTGCTGTGTTCCACCAGCATTTTGTGTGTGTTGCCAGAACCAATCAGCAGGTTTTCAGAGAGATACAGAAGCAATACATGAGGTTGAAGACCCATTTTGCTCAAAGGATTTTTGACCAGAGGCAGACTGTCCTGGAGTTGGAGACCAGCATTTTGTGTGTGTTGTCAAAGTAACCAATGGTCAGTTTTACCGCAATCATTTTGCAAATGTGTGCAGTTTTTCTCAGATTGATACATCATCATCATCGTCATTATATGCCTTGTCTTATGATGTGAGTGGTCCTGGTCTTTCCGTGACCATGGTTGCTTTTGGCAATTTTTTCTAAGAAACGGTTTGCCATTGTCTTCTTCTGGGCAGCGCTTTTATAAGACAGCTGACCCTGGCCGTTATCAATATTCTTAAGCGATTGTCGGCCTGGTATCAGTGGTCACATAACCAGGACTTATGATATGCAGTATCTGCTCATACGACCATCCGCCCACCACCTGCTCCTGTGGCTTCACATGACCCTAACTGGGAGTGCTAAATAGGTGCTACACCTTGCCCAAGGATGACCTGAAGGGTAGTGAAGGATCATGTTATAGCTCCTTTGGTAGAGATCTATCTCCACCCCACCGCTCAACAGTTTGATTATTGCTTTATAATTCATTCTACTTCTATTATCCTTACAGTAAGTTCCAAATCATAACAATGATGTAAGATGGCATTGTCAGGATAGGTGTGTTAAAGATGACCACTGACCTAGAGTAAAGCTGAAAGTATTCCTGCTCCTTGTATTAATTCCCCAACTGCAGTCTAGGTTATTATTAATAAATGCAATTTTAAAGAAGTTACGACAGCAGCTAGCAGGAAGTTGAGGGGACTTCACAAATGACTTCTAACAAATTTCTACAGATGTACTGTGGAGAGCATTCTAACTGGTTGCATCGCTGTCTGGTATGGAGAGGTCACAGCACGGGATTGGAAAAAGCTGCAGGAAGTTGTGAACGCTGCCAGCTTCACCACGGGTACTACCTCCCAGCTTCCCAAGCATTCAGGACACCTTCAAAAGGTGATGGCTCAAAAACGCGACATTCATCACCCAGGACATGCCTTCTTCTCATTGTTTCCATCAAGGAGAAGGTACAGGAGCCTGAAGACCCACATTCAAAGTTTCAGGAACAGCTTTTTCATCTTTGTCATCAGATTTGTTCATGGATAATGAACCCATAATCCTCACTAGTGTTTTCTCCTCTTTTTGCACGATTTATTTTTAATATACACATTGTAATATATAGTTTATTCTATATGTGTTGCAATGTACTGCTCTCGTAAAACAACACATTGCACGACGTATCCCTGCGATATTAAACCTGATTCAGACTTTAAGTTTACTCATTCAATAATCACTGTAAACTACGATATTACATGTGCGCATGCGTCGTAACAATTTAAGTTTGGCACATGCGCAGCAGTGGTTTGAATTGCAGAGGAAAGATGATGCAATGTTAGTGGATCCCGCATGATGGCTGTCGCCTGCATGACGTAATTCAGCTGGCAAAACATTTAACCAATAGAAATGGAAATTTTGGTAAAACTGGCCAATGGTGGAGCATGACAGGGAAAGAGGGCGGGGCGAAGAGGTTGTCCGGTTGGGCTGCGGGTGTTGCTCTCGTTCTCTGGTGGTGGCAGGAGTCGGGCAGCGAACCGGGGGTTTTTAACCAGAGGCGCCATCATGTCTGGAGATGAGGTAGGTCCTAGTGTGGCGGCGCCCCCGGGAGGTGTGGATGGATAGGGAGGGGGCTACTAGCTCCGTGCGCTGAGCGCGTGTGTGAGGCGGGCCTGAGGCCTACCCGGGCCGCGTGCCGCCCGACACCCCACCCGGCGTTTGTGGCCTGGACGGTGAGCAGTGATATGGGTGGGGGTACCTTGACAGAGGCCCCGGGGAAGTGGATAGCGTAATGGAGAGGGTTCCTCGTGGGGTGGGTGTTGGAAGTGCTATGTAGTGGAGGAATCTTGTGGGGAGGTGCCTCAGTGGTGAGGGAGGGCCTCTGTGATTATGTTAGGGGTTTATTTATGGGAAGTGGGGGTAGGAGGGGAATCCTGTGGGTAGGTGTCCCCGTGAGGGAGAGCCCTGGTGAGGTTGTTGGGGGTTTATCTGGGGGGAGTGAGAGGTGTCCCTAGGTAGTAGGGGAATCCTGTGGCTGGGTGTTCCTGATGAGGATGTTGGGGGAGAGGGAGATGCCCCTAGGAGTGGGGGATCCTTGGGGGGAGGTGCCCCCCGCGGTGAGGGAGGACCCTTGGGTGCTAGGGAATCCTGCCAGGAAGTACCCCCATGGTAAATTGGGTCTGGTGAGCTTGTTGGTGGAGGAGATCTGGGGAGGTGTCCCTGGGTAGTGAGAAACCCTTTTGGGGGTGGGAGGGGGAGGTGCTCCTGGGTAGTGGGGGACCCAGCATGAAGCTAACACTAGTGTGACTGTGATGGGGTGGGTGAAAGAGGAACATCAAGTTGGAGGGGTGGTCCCTGAGGTGAGGGAGGTTTGCCAAGGTCCAATGCAAATAAAGAAGTAACTATTAAAAACTACAAATGAAGTTAATGAACCTGAAAACTGATTTTTCTATCAAAAGTGGTTCAAAATTTTCCAGTCTGACAGCACAGTAGACCCTTTGGCAAACAATATTGCTTCATTTAACACAGGAGTTCTTAATCTTTTAATCTTTGCAGACCCATTTGGCAGCCTGGTGAAGCCTACAGACCCCTTCTCAGAATATGTATTTAAATATTATCAAATAACATGTAGGATTACAAAAGAAACCAATTATATTGAAATACAGTTAAAAAAATATATTTTAAAATTCTGATATAGTAACACATGTGCTTCATTAACACAATTGACAAGACTATATGTTTAAAATGTAGGCAAGTTAAAATTTAATTTTTAAAAGTCTTAGTGTGAAGGCTGCTGTTTAGCTTGAATTGGAACATTAAACGGTGGGCTGGTCTTTGACAAAGCAACATGCATGTCATGTTGGACGTCCAATCGCAGGGCTGCCGGATAGTCAGCCAACTCGTCGTACAAGTGTCTGCAGCCAGGAGGACTGCAGTCACATTTGATCCAGCAGCAGGTCTAATTGCATAATTTCGAAATAGCTATCGTACACGTATCTCAAATTAACCTTTTGAGATATCTGTAATGACTGTAATGTGATGTGAAAATATCTGTGATTTATATTAGTGACAAAGTCACAGTTACTGCTAATACTACTGTGGTTTGTTGCCTATGCTCATAATTGAAGAAAATGCTAAGTTTCAGTTGGAGGTTAGTGAAAATAAAGGTGTAAATTTTTCCACCATCCAAGTTCATGGACCCCTGAAATCCCAAATTAAGAACCCCTGCTGTAGCATGTCTGTTCTCTTGAGATCTTTTTGATTCTTTATCTCGCACCCATATTCCTGCTTATTTTTGCATCATAGTCATGCAGGCAGAAACAGATTCTTTCATTTCACTGCATCTACACCAACTGTCAAGAACTCATGTATAATCTTACTTACTTATGTTTGGTCTATGACTTAGTGAAATGTTTTGGTGACCATTGCCTATGTCAGTGCATTCCAGTTTACAATCTTCCTGGATGGAAAACAAACACATTTATTCAGATTCAGATTTATTTATCAGATGTATATCAAAACATTCAGTGAAATGTGTCGTTTGCAACCAACCCATCCTGGGTGCAGCACTCTAGTGCCAACATAGAACAACATAACAAAAGATAATAACAGCAAAACAAGCCACTTCCCACGCAGATGCCTGTACAGGCCTCCAACCCCAGGGCAGGTTCCCTCCGGGTCTCTGTTCATTCCTTCTGAATTATTTTCCCTTTGTCCTCACCTTATGTCCTCTGTTTTTAGACATGTCTGATTTGGGGAAAAGTTTCTCATTTTCTATCTGTTTGCTTCAATTTCATTTACTTTATTCAGTATACACCTTTGTCTTCCTTTCCTAATGAAGAATAGACTGGCTTTTGAGGAAATGAAGAATCACCAGAGAGATACAAGACTGCAGATACTGGAATCTGCTGGAGGAACTCTGCTCATTCAGCAGCATTGTCACTCTTTCAGGTCAAGGCCTACATCAGAGCTTGATACAGGGTTTCGACCTAAAACATCAGTGATTCCATCATCATTTGAGCTATGTGGTATCACGTGGACAATCATGGTCTTCCATCTTTCCTTAATCTGCTTATTCTTTTCTCTATCCTCCACCATGATTGTTCTTGATAAATTTTTTTTGCTGAAGTGGTTTGCCATTGTCTCCTGAGCAGTGTCTTTACAAGATGGGTGACCCCAGCCTTTATAAATACCCTTTGTCTACCTGGCACCAGTGGTTGCATAATCAGGATTTGTGATATGCACGATCAGCTCATTCGAACCATCCATCACCTGCTCCTGTGGTTTCAAGTGACCCTGATCAGGAGGGCTAAGCAGGTGCTACACCTTGTCCAGGGGTGAGCTGAAGGCTAGTGGGGGAAGGGGCACCTTCTCTACAAAAGGATGTGTAAAGTGCACATATGCTGCTCAATTTGCTGAGTGACTTCACAAGATGGTGTGAGGATGAACTCATTGATGGAGCAGGCTTGAGCAGCTAAATAGCTTGCTCCTTTTCCAGTGGCACTGAGGTCACTGATGAAGCAACTAACAATGATTGAGTCTCATATTGCCCTGCTGAACTCCTGCAGTGATATTCTTGGGCCTAGATGATTGATTTCCAATGAATAAAAGAATCTTCTTTTGAGGAGTATGACCCTGGTTATCTGTGAGCTTTATCCTTGTTGATCCACTTAGGCTCCTTGATGTTACGCTTGGTCAGATGCTGCCTTGATAGAAAGCAGGTCGAGCTTCATAATAGAGAGACAGAATATTTCGCAGCATCTTCAGTTTTGCTTCGATCACACCTCACTTTTATGGCCACCACCAAACCTCTGGGTCCTTGGCTCTGGACTCTGAGACATCAGGCCTCCCACTTGGGACTTTGTCTCAGGAGTCTGTGGTAATGGATCTGACCTTTGAGCCTTGACTTTTGGTCTTCGGCCTTCAGGCTTCTACCTCTGGACTCTGTGCTGTGGACTTACTGAGCTAGGACTGCCCCCAGTTTAATTGTAGTTACAAATGGTGTTGCTTCACCTTCTGCTGATGAATGCCTACAGTACCTTGTGGATACCTTGTTCTGATCAGTGTCTGTCCCATTTAGCACAATGTTGGTGCCACACAACTTGAACTTTTGCTGTGCTGTAATGGAGAGAGATCCATCATTGGTGAGAGCAAGGTTGAGTAGTTTCAATCTGTGACCTCTCAGGATCAGATCATGTTCAGAAATCCTAGGCCTGTTTCTCCTGCCTGCATATCTGTTTTCTATTGCAACTAAGATGCTCAATGGGTAGTTTATGACATTTCAATTAATTCCCAACTGTGAGAATATATGCTCTTAACTAACCAACATCCCTCAGGTTATTGGCTTCAAGAACAACAAATCAATTGTCATTTAAATGATTTCTTTAATAAATCAATTGCTGCAAAGTTATTTTCTTCTAAAGAGGTGAAATACAGACGTTTTCTGCATCATTTTCTTGTTTCCTGGAGTGCACCTTCTGATGATCATATACTATATCAAACATGAACAGTGACTGGAAAATCCATTTGTCTTGCATTTTAAGTCAGTCTCAATCTCTGAACAATGTTCCCTACTTTTATCACACCACTGTTTCCCTTGATAAAGTTTGAATGGTGTCAAGCGCTGTTCCTGACTGGAGATCCTTTGTGGTTCAGAAATGGTGCTGATTTTAAAAATCATTTTTTTTTATTGAGATACAGTGCGGAACAGGCTCAGCAACCCCCTATTTAATCCTGGACTAATCATGGAGCAATTTATAATGACCAGTTAACCTATCAACCAGTACATCCTTGGACTGTGGAAGGAAACATGAACACCCAGAGGAAGCCCTTGTAGTCACAGAGAGAACATACAAATTCCTTACTGACGGCAGCAGGAATTGAACCCAGCTTGTCTATACTATAAAGCATAGGTGTGAAACTCAAGGCCCGTGGGCCATATCCGGCCCGGCATACAATTATATCCGGCCCACGAGATCATTTTAGATAGATGTATTATTTTAATTATTAATGGCCCGGCGATATGAAGCCTAGGATTGTAAGTTATACCAATCATAAAAATAATGCTTGCTCAGCAGTCTTCTTCATAAGAAATGGAATTTGTGAAGTGAAACACTTTGTAGTTATAGCAGAGACTGAGACAATGAGAACAGGCTGAAAAAACGGAGGCAATGAAAGCTGCGTTCACACGCACCCCACTGATCCGGCCCGCATGAAGCTGCATTTTGCCCAATCCGGCCCATGCCCTAAAATGAGTTTGACACCCCTGCTATAAAGCGTTGGACTAAACACTGTACTACCTTGCTGCCCCATTGTTAAATGATCTGTCTAATATCATTCATGATTTTAGACAGATTAAGAATGGAATTAACTTGTATATTTATAGAAGTCTTTAAACTTCGCCCTATTTTGATGGTTGCAAAGTACGGGAATCAATGACAAGTATCAACAATCACCTTTGATTTATTTGCTGCAGCTTCCTTTCTCCCGAGTTTTAAATAATATTTGAGGAAAGGTACTAAGCTTTAGTTCAAACTTTGTTAATCTCAATTTGTAACATGCTTAATTCTTTCTTGAGTGAATAATAGAGAAAATATTTTTAAACATGCTAACATTTGTTCTGAAGCTTTGATTGATGTGCTGTCTTGAACAGATGATTTTCGATCCTACTATGACCAAGAAGAAGAAGAAGAAGAAGAAGCCTTTCATGTTGGAAGAAGATGGCATGGAACAGCAAACCGAGGAGGCGCCGGCAACGGAATTCAAGGAAGCCATGATATCTGAGAACTTGGAGGAGAAAGTTCCAGAAGCAGATGATGAGGACAGTAAGAAGAAAGGTAGTTCAATATCTTTAACTTGTTATTTGTGTTGAGCAGAATGACAATGGATTAAATGTTTTTAGTGAGCCAAGTTGGCCATGGTGCATGCTGAGCAACTTGGCTGCTGAGATGAAAAATGTGCACTTGAAGGTGGCAGATGGAATACACTGTTGATAATTGCAAAGTCATCCAATCTGGAAGGAAAATGGAAGAGCAGATTATTATTTAGATGGTGAATTGCAGCATGCTGATGTGCAGAGGGACTTGGGAGTGTTTGTGCATGAATCACATAAGGTTGGTTTGCAGGTGCAGCAGGCTATCAAGAAGGGAAATAGGGTGTTGACCTTGTAAAGGGGGTTTCTTCTTTTTTCTTTGTTACTGTTGGGAAAGGGTTTCTTTTTGTTAACTAGCAGGAATGCTAATTTACTGATACCGAGAATGGTATTCCTTTGTAAACCAAATGGGGATTAATGTTCTTTCTTCTGAGTCTGTAAGCTTTTGTTGACGGGCTTTTGGGCAGATCGGCGCGAGGGGGTCGAGAGAGAGGACGCAATGCTCTAAGCTGGGCGAGGATCGGACCCCAAAGGGGGGTCCGAGGCCGGGAGATTCTCCGAGGAGGGGGGGGAATGAAGCTAGATGTGCTTGGTTGACCACTCGAAGGGTCCTGAGCTGTTTGGAGAGTCCGAGGAGTTCGGAGGGTCCTGAGCTGCGAGTCGAGGAGTTCGGAGGGGATCGAATGGTGGCCAGAAGATTTCAGAAATTGAGCTCCAACGGCTGTGCACGAAGTGGTTTGGACTTTGATAAGTTTGGCGCCTTTTCTTTAATTTTCTCTTCATATATACTGTATCGTTATTAATCACTTAGTTATAGTAACCTTTATAAATTGTACTCATTTAATCGCATATGGTGTACTGTCTGTTTTTGGGTGAGGCGGGGACATCACACAGCATCCACACCAGCTGATTACCCAGTTTGGCGGGGCCGAAGGCTGCTCCCCCTAGATGAAATGAGCTGAGCGAGCCTGAGGCGACCCAGGGGGTTACATTGTGGGGTGCTTGTCCGGGATTGATTTCTGTGGAAGCTGTGTGATCACCCTCTTTAAATTGTGTCTGCGGCGAAGAGCTGGTGTGCCTTTGTGGGTGTGTGATTGCTGGTTATCGCCGCGTGTGTGTTGGGTGGGGTGGTTGCTGTTGTTAGCCTCGAGGTCGTTGTTCGAGTTCCAATTAGTGCTGACGAAATGGTGATGGGACCATGGGTTGTCCGTACTGTTTGGAGAGTGAGGAGTGACAGGTTGGGATGTTTCAGCAGTGGTGGGCTCCGCCCGGTTATTGGAATAATGTCCAGCCCTAAAGGGGCGGAAGCGTGGGCGGAGCGGACCTCTCAGTTGTTGGATGAGTGGCAGTGCTTGGCTGAGGAAAAGCGACAGGGACGGGTTGAAAGTTTGAGTAGGCGGGCTGGTGACTTTGTTAGAACTGTCGGGCGCAATTACCTCGAAGTGACCGCTGCCAGTTCTGGGAAAGTGTGGGAAAATGCGTGTGGTTCGACTGGAAGTCAAATGCCGCAACTGGGGGGCTTATCATATCCGTGGCAGGAGATTGGTGGGAAGTTTTTAGGGTATCCCTTTTTGCCTAGGGGGGCAGATAAATTGCTTGTGGTGCAAAGGGGATCTGTCAAGGGGATCAGTTGTTCCGTTGATTCGAGAGGTGTCGGGAAATTTAGAGGAGGCCCAGTGGGGGAACGGCTTGGGGTCTCTGGGGGAGCACGTTCCCAGCAATGTACCAAGAAACTCCCGAAAGGAGCAGACTCTATTCCTGAAGGCTTAGAGGGGCCATGCGCACAGGTGTTGTTACGGATGGATGGAAGTCAAGTTAAAGCCATCCTCGGCACCGGGGCGCCGGTTAAGTTGCTGTACAGTTTGTTTCATAACCGTTATTGGAAGCATTTACCCTTGGCGACATTGAGGATACTGGAGATTCGGGGTACCAGTGCCGGTGATTATCCAGACGACGGTTGTTGGTCAGTGAAAATGGAGTTCTTAGAGGCAAATGTGGAGGAGACTGAGGTTCATGAATCGTTAATGCTGATGTGTCTGGACACTGTTCAGACGGGCAGCGTTTCAGTTTTGGAGAGAACCAATATCCTGCTGGTGCGTTTGGGGGCCTGCCCGGAGGAGGCAGGTGAGCGCTGTTTGGAGGCATTGTCGATGCACCCAGAGTTTCGAGCTGCTTGTGCGGACGTGTACAGCAGCATTGGGCCGATACCGAATTCAAACAAGAGCCAGTGGTGGTACGGCCTGGGGGAAGTATCTGAGGGTGAGACCCTCTTCGTGGACGCTGCGAAATACCACAAGGGAGGGGAATTGACTGCTGAAGACACCTCGGAGAGAGAGAGGTTGCGGCGACTGGCCCCTACAGCCGTGGAAGACGTAGGCAGCGTGTGTGTGGATTGTATTGCGTTGAAGAGGCGCACTGTCAGTGACCAGAATATGGCCCTGAGGGCCAGAGAGGCGATGGCCTGTCTGAGTGGTGCGAAGTGGTTTAAGGTGCTGGATCTGAGGAGTGGATGTTGCCAGATCCCGATGAGTGGGGCCAACAAGAACAAGACGGCCGTTATAAATTCCCTAGGAGTCTTCGGGTCTGAAAAGATGCCACAGGGTATATCTGGAGCCCTTGCAACCTTCCTGCGGGGCAGGTGGAAGACCATAGGGGATATGGAGGCGTTTGGAGTTTTGGTATATGTGGATGATCTCTTGGTATTTGGATTTGCCTCAGGAGAATATGAAGTGAGGTCGTTGCAGGAGCAGCTGAGAACTACCGAGTTAAAGTGTTTTCTGGACACGTGCCAGGGCTGGCGAAGGTCGCAGCTCGTGAGTGACTGTCTCTACGGAATCAAGTTTGAAATGAAGACGGAGAGACTGGAGAAAGTGATCTGGAACCAGTCGGAAGACTTACAAGTTGGAGAGAATGAAGAAAGTTGTCTGACTGTGGGTAATAGCAAACTGAGAACCCAGGGAGGGGAGTTTGCGGAGGTGAAGAAATTACAGACGAATCTCAGAAGAGAGAAGCGGAAGCTTGAAGGGAACCTGAAGATGACCATCGACAGTTCAAATGAAGTGCGAAACCTGAAAGTTAATCTGGAAGAAGTCATGAGGAAGAAAAAGCTGGAGAGAAGTGCAGTGAATACTGAACAGGAGGCTGAAGAGACTGCGGGAGCAGTGCAGGCCACATGTTTCCGTTTGGAGAAGATCAAACAGCAGCTACCGATCACAGGAATGAGGAAGAATACAGATTCGATGGATGATGTGCTGGATGTGTGGTACATGCTGCCTTTTGCTGACTTTCCCTCGATTGAGGAAGAGACCTTTGGCCCTTCTCCCATTGAGTCAGGTGTAGTGGGGAGGGTTAGCTGTGTGCAGTGTGGGGCATGAGTGAGAGGTTGAGAGAGGAGTTGGTAGTGGGCCCAAGGTATCCCCAGTTGTGTCCGAGCCTGAAGGGTTTAGGTGAGGGGGTACGGAGGCCTCAGAAGGGTTAGGGAACTCCCAGATAGTTGGCCTAAGTAGCGCCTGAGGGTTACTGTGTGGGGAGGAGATGTCACTGTTTGTGCTTGGATTACGGTGTGTTGGCAGGAAAGGTGGCGAGTTATTTAGTAGTCATGAGGACATGACTTATTTGGTGGAGGGAGAGTGTAAAGGGGGTTTCTTCTTTTTTCTTTGTTACTGTTGGGAAAGGGTTTCCTTTTGTTAACTAGCAGGAATGCTAATTTACTGATAATGAGAATGGTATTCCTTTGTAAACCAAATGGGGATTAATGTTCTTTCTTCTGAGTCTGTAAGCTTTTGTTGACGGGCTTTTGGGCAGATCGGCGCGAGGGGGTCGAGAGAGAGGACGCAATGCTCTAAGCTGGGCGAGGATCAGACCCCAAAGGGGGGTCCGAGGCCGGGAGATTCTCCGAGGGGGGGGGAATGAAGCTAGATGTGCTTGGTTGACCACTCGGAGGGTCCTGAGCTGTTTGGAGAGTCCGAGGAGTTCGGAGGGTCCTGAGCTGCGAGTCAAGGAGTTCGGAGGGGATCGAATGGTGGCCAGAAGACTTCAGAAATTGAGCTCCAACGGCTGTGCACGAAGTGGTTTGGACTTTGATAAGTTTGGCGCCTTTTCTTTAATTTTCTCTTCATATATACTGTATCGTTATTAATCACTTAGTTATAGTAACCTTTATAAATTGTACTCATTTAATCGCATATGGTGTACTGTCTGTTTTTGGGTGAGGCGGGGACATCACACAGCATCCACACCAGCTGATTACCCAGTTTGGCGGGGCCGAAGGCTGCTCCCCCTAGACGAAATGAGCTGAGCGAGCCTGAGGCGACCCAGGGGGTTACATTGACTTTCATTGCTAGAAGGATTGAATTTAAGAGCAAGTGTTTATGCTGCAAATGTACAGGATACTGGTGAGATCATACCTGGAGTACTGCGTGCAGTTCTGGTCTTCTTACTTGAGGAAGGATATACTGGCTTTAGAGGCAGTGCAGAGGAGGTTCACCAAGTTGATTCCAAAGATGAGGGGGGTTAGACTATGATGAGAGATTGAGATGAGAGACCGTCAATTCCAGCGAGTACAGTCCTAGACAAGAATGAGAGGAGACTTGTAGAAACATATATAGAGGCAGGAAAATTATTTCCAGTGGTAGGTGAGATTAGAACTAGGGGACACGGCCTCAAGATTTGGGTGATTAGATTTAGAATGGAGATGAGGAGGAACTGCTTTTCCCCGAGGGTGGTGAATCGGTGGAATTCTCCACCCAATGAAGCAGTGGAGGCTACCTCAGTAAATACCTTTAAGACAAGGTTGCATAGTAGGGAAATAAGGGTTATGGGGAAAAGGCAGGAAGGTGGAGGTGAGTTCATGGCCAAATCAACCAAGATCTTATTGAATGACGGAGCAGGCTCAACAGACTAGATGCTCCTATTTCTTAAGTTCAAAGAGAGAGCGAGCGTAGAGGCCCAGTCGATTCACCCTTATTAATCATCCACTTACTGCATTCACATAATCAATAGGAAAACTGTTCAGTGTTCAAACCTTTTTTTTAAATTGAAATTAATTTTGGAAACTTGAATGAATAATTGGGTATTGGTGCAGGATATTATTTTGAATAATTAGTTGGTATATATTTTGGTTATAAAGTTGCTTTATGACAGCTCTGGAGCCATTTTAAAGCTTTGGCAAAGTTTTGAAGGGAAGGTGAGGCTTTTGAAGAGCGTAATAACTTTTGATGGAATGGAATTTGTAAAGTGGTACACCATCCTAACACCATCAAAGCAAAACAGCCCACTGGATTAGCTCCCCGTTCACCACAGTAAGCATGTAGTCCCTTCTCGGCTGCACTGCGAATATGCAAAATGCACTGCAAAACCTTAATAACACACACACAATGCTGGAGGAGCTCAGCAGGTCAGGCAGCATCTAGGGATGTGATAAAGTTTAAGGGAATTGGGGGATTCTTGGATTCCTATAAACAATGGGTTAAGTACTGACTGTGGCTGTATTTTGTGGGTGACTGCAGTGGGTTTGAATAATGTCTCTGAGCTGCTTTCTTTGGAGCAAGATAAGGGTTAAAGTTCACCCAGATCCACATAAGATGCCTCCTGGCTTTTCACACCTTTTGTTTTTGACAAAAGGCAGTACCTGATGGAAATTATACAGGACATTCCTTTCTTAATTAAAGCTTAAATTTGATGGATATTCTTATCTTTGTAACTAAGTTGTGGCTCTAACAAACCAGGTAGGACATTCCTTTCTTTAATTAAGGTGGCTGGAGTGTCTATCAAACTGATTAGTTTTTTTGTATCAATAGTCCATTGACTTGGCTGGAATGCTTATCAAACTGATTGTTCTTTTGTATTGGTGGCCTTGTAACTTCTAACAATTCTGACATCAGGCAGTGAACTTGTTGAACCACCGGAGGGATGAGAACGCTTCTCCCCTGATGTCGGGACCAAGTTCACTCGCCGGCTGAGCTCGAAGAAATAAACGGGTGAAAGAGATAAGTAACGATCTTTTTGTGCTGTCGTTATTTGATCCAGCAAATTTACGTTTACAGAGGGGAATAAACAGTTGATGTTTTGGGCCAAGACCCTTCATCAGGACTGGAAAGGAAGGAGAAAGAAGCCAGAATACCAAGGAGGGTGGATGGTAGGGATACTGTGATGTAAAAAGCTGGGAAATATTAGTTGAAGAGGTAAGGGCTGAAGAAGGAGGAATCTGATAGGAGAGGAGATTGTAGCATGGAAGAAAGGGAAGGAGAAGGAGAACCAGAGGAAGGTGATGGGCAGGTGAGGCGAGAAGCAGTAAGAGGGGAGCCAGAATGGGAAATGAAAAAAGTGAGAAGATGGAGGGGGGAAGAAATTACCGCAAGTTAGAGAAATCGTGATTCATACCATCAGGTTGGAAGCTACCCAGCCTGAGTGTGCCTTCTTTGAAGCCGCAGAGGCGACCATGGACAGACATGTCAGAATGGGAAGCCAAATTGAAATCGATAGCCATCTGCAAGATCCTGCCTTTTGTGGTAGATGTTGTGAAAGTGCATAGGAATCCTGACCCTTGCAGATTCCCTCCATGTCACACACCATCCTAACCTTGGAACACATCACTGTCCTTTCATGGTCACTTGGTTTAAGTCCTCAAGTATCCTCCCTTAGTGTTGTAGGTGTACCTTCACCAGAAAGACTGGAGTAGTTCAAGAAGGTGAGATCACCACATACCCTCAACAATGTGTCATCCTCACAAAGCCCAAATCCCAGAAAAAGAATAAATAAAATATCAAAATAGAAATTACACTGCAGCATTATCTTCTCAGTGCCAGTTTTTATCTTAAATGAAATGTGTGGTTAATTCAATTTATGAGCTCTTGCCCATGGGAAAATTAAGTTCAGTAACATTGGGTGCTAATGGTTATTGCTTCTTTTGGTCCTTGAGTTCCCAACAAATTCCAGCAACTCCCCAGCACTTCTTGGGTGGAAAATAAATTCCCTTCATTACTTTTGCCCAAAACCTTAAATTTGATGTCATTTACAAGTACTGAAAGTATTGGCCATTAAAGACTTTTCATCTGCTGATATTTCACCTTCGGTGGGATAAACTATCAGTCAGTCAAATCATTCAATGCCAGTCTGATTTCATGTTGGTGCAGTTTGTTTAGGGACTTGGTTTTGAAAAACAGTTGTTTTTTTTTCCCAGTTCGAACCTGCTGTCCTAAAGATTAACAGTTAAGATTAAATATCACCTTTATTTGTCGAATGTACACCGAGACATTAAAATGAACTGAAATGTGTTCTTTTCGTCAACAACTGTCACAGTCCAAATCCAGTGGTGGGGGCAGCCCATGAGTGTTCATGTGTTCCCGTCGCCATTCCTAACCTGTATGTCTTTGGAATGTGGGAGGAAGCTGGAGTACCAGGAGGAAGCCCACGCAGTGAAGAGGACAATGTACAAACTCCTTACAGTCCACAGTGGGAATTGTGTCCTCATTGCTGATGCTGTACAGCGTTACGCTGATTACTGTGCTACCATGCTACTTAAAACTCCATAAAGAGCCACTTGAGTTGAATTGACATCCTTCATATACATGAGGAGTAAAATTCTTTGTTACGTCTCCATCTAATGTGCAATTTATAGTAATTTATAATAAATATGTACATCAGGATAGTCAGTATAACGTAGAAATGCAGTTGCATCAGCATGAATTAATCAGTCTGATGGCCTGGTGGAAGAAGCTGTCTCCCCCCCTCCTCCTGTATGCTGCGATACCATTTCCTGGATGTTAGCAGCTGGAACAGTTTGTGGTTGGGGTGACTCAGGTCTTTTTTACACATATGTCTTTGTAAATGTCCTGAATAGTGAGAAATTCACACTGAATAGTGGCGCCTTTGTAGCAGTTAGCATAACACTTTACAGTGCCAGCTTTAAGATCAGCGTTCAAGTCCCACTGCTCATATTGTTTGGGACAAGTTGAGCAACTTCTACCAGTGCTCTTGGTTCTTCACAAATTCCAAAGATGTACGGGTTAGTAGGCTAATTGGTCACATTGATGTAATTGAGCAGTGTGGGCTTGTTAGGTTGGAAGGGCCCGTTAGAGTCTACATAATAAATAAATTACTAATGTTGTTTCTGTGGGAGGTTGAACCTCATCCTGACAGTTAGAAGTTCAGACTTTCTGCTGTGAATCTGCAGTTTGCATCTACACATTAGCTGCATGCAATAAAAGAAATTTTAAGCCGTGTACCTCTGTGACCATGTGGGTTTCCTCTGAGGACTCTGGTTTCCTCCCACATTCCCAAAGACTCGCAGTTAGGGTTAGTGAATTGTGAGCATGCTACATTGGTGCCAGAAACATGACGACAGTTACAGGCGTCCCAGTACAATCCTCCCTGATTTGATTTGACCCAACCAATGCATTTCATTGTGTTTCAATGTACATGTGACAAATAAAGCTAATCTTTCTTTATAAAGCCTGGGTGAAATGCACAAAAGATCTTTTGGTACTGTCTATTCTTCTGGGTTCAGTGGTGTACTAATACTAATACATTATTATGAGAAATCGGTTTGCAAGTTAAAGGTCACGCCAATGAATCCATCAGAAGCGGTTTTATTTTCACTGAATTATATGACAAGAAAATTGTTTTTTACATAGAAGTATAGTGCAAAGATGTAAAATTACTATAAATCACAAAAATGGTGCAAAAAGGAATAATGAGGATACCTTTCGGAAATCTGGTGAAGGGCAAGAAGTTGAGTCTGAATCACTGAGTGTGGGTCCTCAGGCTCCTGTACAGTGACAGTAACAGGAAGGCGGCATGTGCCAGAAGATGAGGGTACTTCATGATAAATACCATTTTGAGGCACCGTCTCTTCAAGATGATCTCTGGTAGGGAGGATGCTCTCCACTGCACTTTTATAGAAAGTGTTTGTTGTTATTTTTACTTAGCAATACAGCATGTTATCAGGCTCTTCTGGTACAATAAGCCTGTGCCACTTTATTCTACTAACCTGTGTGTCCTTGGGCTATGGGTGGAAGCTAGAGCACCTGGTGGAACCCAAAGTCACAGGAAGAATGTACAAACACCTTACAGACAGCAGCAGAATTAATCTTGGGTCGCTGCTACCATAGTAGTACTATGCTACTTTGACTGTCAGCAGAGGAAAGGGAGAATGTCAGACAGCGGAGAGCATCCTTGTGGCCTTCCCCCTCAACAATAAGTGCTCCCATTTTGAGTACAGTTATGGGGGGGGGGGGGGGGCGGTGTGACCTACCAGGAGGAAGCAACAATGGTGTGCCATTGGATAGTGCAGTTGTCCACAGGGTTTTCATGATTGCCAGGCCTTTCTTCTGCATAGATACTGCTGCTTGCCCGGGCTGGGTTCGAACTCAGGACCATCTGCCTTGATGAAGTCTAGTGCTGATGTCACTACACCATCAACTGGCCTGGTAGCATGCATGCCTTCAAACCACTGTAGGATATTCTAAAGTAATATACTGATTGGGTTCGATGATGGTTCATGGTGTAGGAATTAGACCATTTAGTTCAAATGCCCTAAATTGATCAGTCAAATGTTGGCCAATTGAACTGAATGGTCTGATTCCAATTCTGAAATTTGTGATTAATTTGTTAGTGATAAAGTAAAAATTTTAAATGGACTGTGGGAACTATTGGTGTTATTTGCTCAGAAATGGAGGATATTAAAATAAGATTGATTACTGATTTAATTGGTTTGGCACAACATTGTGGGCTGAAGTGTTGTAAACTTCTTTTAATCTACCTAATGCAAAGACACCATGTACCACGGTGAAAGTAACTCTAACTCTTTATTAGCAAGTTACTTGAGAGAACCCTCCTTAAGCACTCTCTGTCGGAGGCTGCTTCGAGGGTCTCTGTCTCCTGAAGCAAATACAGTTCTTTTTATATACATACAGTCACGTACAGAGATACATGTGGGTTCACCCCCTTAGTTTCTGTACAGATGAGTATTGTTAACTTTATCAATCATAAATTGTTCGTATAACAGTTTTAGTTGCTACTATGTCTGGATATAGACAGGCACAGGCGTACCATCCAAAGCTTCCTGCCCTTGAAAATAGCCGCTCTTTTTTATGCTTATCTTGCAGGTGCCATAAGGAATACAAGGCAAAATAGGTTTCTCACAGCAATTAATCAGGCAATGATACAAGTTACTCTAAGCAAAACTGAAGTTAAGCGCAGATCACATACCAAGGATGATGTTACCCATTCAGCTTATCTTATGAGAAAGCATTTGGGATTCTGTAGTTTTTTCTCAAGCTCTTAGCTGCTGTGACCCTTACAAAAAATAGCCAGGGTCACAAGCGGCCTACGAGATGCTAACTTCTTAATATTCAGAAGGTCCTGTACCTATACTATACTGTACTGTTCAAAGTACATTTATTATCAAAGTATGTGTGCAATATACAGCTGGGAGGGATCTGCTGAAAGGTTTCGGCCCAAAGTGTCGACTGTACTCTTCTCCTAGATGCTGCCGAGCCTGCTGAGTTCCTTCAGCGTTTTGTGATGCAATATACAGCCCTGAGATTTGTCTTCCCCCCCCCCAGACAGCCACAAAACAAAGAAAACCATAGAACCCATTCAAAGAAAAACATCAAACCCCCCCATGCACGAAAAAAATATTGTGCAAACGGCAAAAGAAAAAAAGTGACAAACACAATATGAAACACAAAATATCAAGAATGTCCAAGCAAATTCAGTTCAGTTAATTTTAGCGCTGTTTCATTCATTATCTACAGGCTGCCCTGATCAACATCGCCCAAAATAGCAGCAAAGGAAGGAATGAACCAAAACACATCATAACGTGAACTATGGAGTCCAATCCACAAACTGTGTTCATTAAACTTGCCTAAGACCCAGGAATCCTTTGGCAGGCTTGAGGGAGGGGGAAAGAGAGAGACCATTTGAATGCAGGGACTTTTGTCTGGGAGCAGTGAGTGAGAGAGAGGGGAGAGTGTGTCACAGACAGACATCTTCCTCTGGCAGCAGTGAGCAAGAGGCTGGTAGATGGTGCTGAACACCCACTCGCCTTCTGCTCTCGCCTCGATGACTACAATCCGCCTCAACACTTTAATTAGTGAAATTGAGGAATAAAGTCGATCATGAGTTCACACCCTATCTCCAGGCTTCTTAATCCTGAGGCTGCATACTTTGCTAGAAACCTCACTGAACACCCTTGGAGATGTCAAAGCGCCAGATCGCTCAAGCACACCACCGAAATGTAGATCACAGGCTCCAACAGTAGCAGAATTATAGTTGTAAAAGAAGTAGTTTTGTGAACCATCTGGAGGATTGTTTGCTGGCCATTTTCATTATCAGATTAGTTCTTGAATGGTTGGCTTTCATGAAAGTATGATTGTATATATTTACATTCATTTGGAACAGCTTTTTGGAGTATAAATCATCATGTGGGTAGCTGCGGGATTTCTTTCTGTTACCATATGTGTTTGCATTAACTTTCCAAAATGTATTTGATGGACATGAGCAACTAAGAATATATTTGCTTAATCATAGATACAACAGATGATTTAGATGATCTGGATTTCTTCAATCAAAAGAAGAAAAAGAAGAAGCCCAAGAAAGCTTTTGATATTGATGATGGTATTAAGGTTAGTTATACAGGTCCAAAAAGTCCTTTACATTGACTTGAGGCTTGGAATACTCATTGCCGAGTGAATGTTAACATTGGACCTATAGAGAAAGGGCACCACTGTGCAGGCAAGTACTGCTTCAATTGTCAACCCAGTGCTATCTTTGCTCAACGGTGACAACTTTTGTCAATGCGTTTCTTGTATAATTTCAAATGAACTTTCCAGGACTGTACTAATTTAATGTGATGTTTTCATTTTACTATTATTTCTGTTTCCCAAGTATCCCAGAGAATGGGGTAATACAAACGAAATGAGTGCTGCAGTAGTGTAGCAATTTGCATCATGCTATTACATCTCGGGGGCGTCAGAGTTTGGAGTTTAATTCTGGTGTCTTCTGTAAGTTTGTACGTCTTACCTGTGATACTTTTGGGTTTCCATCAGGTACAGTAGTTTCTTCCCATAGACTTGCCAATTAGTGGATTAATTAATCCAGTGATTAGCCTAGGATTAGTAAGTGGAAAGGGCCTGTTCTGCACTGCATCTCTAAATAAATAAAATTAGGAAATGCAACTTTGAAAATCTGAAATTGAAATGTAAACGAGGCACCTACCTTTTTCCCCCCATAGTGGACCCCAAGGAGTCCCGTTACTCCAGCACACTCAAGCTTCTTTCATTGTGATGTGCTGCTTCACTTCTCTGATATTTACAAAGGCGATTAGTTATGACTGTTTCATTTAATGTATTTTAAGTAATTAAAATGAGGTATGTATGTTGATGGTTCTCATCTTATGCGGAATATATTTTGGGGAGAATAAAGTTTCTATTAGGGTGAATCTCAACACAAATACCTTGATCTGTTTCCAGAGGAACAGGAATTCAACAGGGAATACTTCAGAACAGGTTTAAAATACTCTTTAGGCCTCTTTAAGTAAATTACTCTTTAAGTAATTTAGCCTACTTTGGAGTTGTAAAATGGGAATTTTTCACAAAGTATGATCAACAGATGGCGTAGGCTCTGGAATGTGGTACTGAAGACAATACACAAATCATTTCAAAAGCAGTAGACTGCTATATTTAAGACTCTGAATTTACTTGGATGGATGTGAGCTGAATTGAGAACACATGTTTATCTTCGTATGTCTTTGAAAGTAATAAAGGCATACTTTTCAAAATAAGGGATTGTGGCGACCCTTTTCCTGGCGTATCCGAACCGACTCACAATGAGATAGCCTACGGGGGTTTGCGAGCACAGAGCTTTGGAGCCTCTGCGCCATGGGGGGCCGGTTGACAGAGGCTTAAAAGTGAGGCTGAAGTTTTGGAATAAAGTTTTTCCCTTCGACTGCAGTTACCGACTCCGTGTCGTAATTTTAGCGCTGCGTGTAGCACACCGCTACAGGATCACCCTTTATCGTGGTGATGAGCAATAGCTATTCCAGGGGTCAGGAATCCCTGGAATTCTCTGTTCCAGAGTGCTGTGGAGGCTGAGTTACTGAATATGTTCGAGGCTATGGTTTTTCAAAGTAAATTTATTATCATATACTACCTTGAGATTAATTTTCTTGTGGGCATTCATGGTAGAACAAAGCAATACAATTGGTATCAATGATAAATGACAAAGACTGACAAAACAACCATTGTGCAAAAGGCAAACTCAGCAAATACAAAAAAAGTAAAATAAATAAGACCAAGATCATGAGTTGTAAAACCCTTGAAAGTGAGTCTCTAAGTTGTGCAGTCAGTTCAGTGTTAAACGTGGTGTTTTCTCGTGCCCCACAAACGACCAGGAGACGCAGAAGATTCTTCAAGAAGTATTAAACTTTAATTTGCAAATCAAAGCTGTGACAGTCATTGAGCTAGTAGCCGATTGCCCACCGATCCTTGTACATAGCATTTTTTATAGCAATCTCCTGGTTTAGTTGCATTAGCATATCCAATTGGTCTATAGTTGCTTATCACAAGTACATCTACATCTACATCTCTTAGCTAGCCTCTCATTGACACACCATTATCTTCTACATTCTTAAGATTTCATTCTCCTACTAAATTGGATACATGCATAGCAAATAGCAAGCTCAAAGCTGACTGCATAGTTTTGGTTACACAGCAAACAATGCAACTTTTATACTCCAATACATCTCCCCTTGGTCTCACACAGAGAAAGAAGACTAAGAGTCCGCGCACAAAAGCCCCAATAAACTCAAGCACCTATTCCCAAATCTCGGGTTAAACTATAATTTTCTGCGCCAAGACTTTATTACTCTGAAGTGATCTAAAGCTTCTTCAACCTCTTTTAATGTAAAGGGCATATCTAATCCTTTCTGTTCTTCCAAATTTAGTTTTGGAAGGGTTATTTGTGATAAAAATTTATCTATCTCAGCAATCTTATTTTGTGATTCTGATTGATATATTTCAGTGTAAAACTTTTAAAAAGTTTAATTTCTAAAGGTTTATAAGTAATCTTAATTACACTTGTTCTAATTGCATTTATTGTTTTAGAAGCCTGTTCTGTTTTCAACTGCCAAGCAAGAATCTTATGTGCTCTTTCACCTAATTCGTAATATTTCTGTTTAGTTCTCATAATTACTTTTTCTGTACGATATGTCTGGAGTGTATTATATTGTAGTTTTTTATTAACAAGTTGTCTTCGTTTTTCTTCTGTCATATATCTTTGAGATTCTTTTTCTAACTTTATGATATCTTTTTCCAATTGATCTATTTCTGCCATGTATTCCTTCTTAATTTTAGATGTATAACTTATAATCTGACCCCTTAAATATGCTTTTATTGCTTCCCATAATACAATTTTATCCTCAACTGAATATAAATTTGTATCCAAAAAAATTGAATCTGTTTTTTCATAAAATCACAAAAATCTTGACGTTTTAATAAAATTGAATTAAATCTCCATCTATAGATCGATTCCTACTTATCCATCATTATCATTGTCATTATCAAGGGGGAATGATCTGACAGTATTCTTGCTTTATATTCCACACTTTTCTAAGATACAACTATCTTGAATATTTTTTGATAATAAAAAAAATCGATCCTTGAGTAAGTTTTATGTCTATTTGAATAAAATGAATAATCTCTTTCTCTTGGATTAATTTTTCTCCATATATCAATCAGGTTTAAATCTTTCATTAATGATGAAGTTAGTTTTATTACTTTTGATTTTGTAGCAACTTTAGTTGACCTATCCAAAACTGGATCTAAACAAAAATTAAAATCTCCACCTATTAATATTTTCATGTGCATCAGCCAAGTTCAAAAAAACTTCTTGTATGAATTTTGTATCATTTTCATTTGGTGCATAAATGTTCATAAAAATCCATAATTCTGAAAAAATTTGACAATGTATAATCACATATCTCCCCACAGAATCAATTATTACATTTTGTATTTTAATTGGTAAAGATTTATTAACCAAAATTGCAACTCCTCTCGATTTTGAATTAAATGCTGCAATGACATTTCCAACCCAATCTCTCTTTAATTTCTTATGTTCTGTTTCTGTTAAATGTGTTTCTTGTAAAAAAAAAGCTATATCTCCTTTCATTTTCTTAATATATGTAAAACTCTTTCTTTTCACAGGTCCATTAAGTCCATTAACATTAAAACAAAAAATTAAGTAAATTAATCATTCATAATACTTTGGGAACTCTTTAAAATTCTCCATGTTGCTATGAGTCTCTCCCCAACCATTCAGGCAAAAAAGAAAAATAGAAGAAAGGTAACTAATATATAAGAAAAAAAAACAAAATACCCCCCCACTAATGTTGCAAATAAAAAGAACACAACATTACCCCCCCCCCCCCCATTTTACGGGTCATGGCAATCACCATGATTGTACACGTGAAACTCACAGCCATCGATCAGGAGCTCCTCCAGCTCCCCCGCAAAAACAAAAGAAAATATATTAGTGAAGAAGAAAAAAAGAAAATAATTAATGTCTCTACTCCCAATTACTACTGCTCAACTATTTTTTTTTCCCTTATAAATGTCCGTCAAGTCTAACCTTGTTTCAGTCTTCATCATTAGTCCACTTCATTTCTATAATTCTTTACTCCTCTTCGTGGACATCAGGTAATTCTTGTACAAATTTCTCCGCTTTCCGGTAGTCAATGAAAAATCTTCTTTCTTCGTTATCCAGGAAAACTATCAATTTTGCTGGGTAGCTCAATAAAAATTTATAGCCTTTTTCCCATAAGTATTTTTTCACTGGATTAAATTCCTTCCGCCTCTTCAGAAGATTGTAACTTATGTCTGGATTAAAAAAAACTCTTTTCCCTTTTATTATCAATGGCCCATTTCTCTTTTTAGCACCTTGAGTAGCTGCCTTCAAGATCATTTCTTTATATTGGTACCTTAAGCATTTTATCAAAATTGATCTTGGGTTTTGATCTTGTTGAGGTCTTGGTCTTAAAGCTCTGTGTGCTCTTTCAATTTCAATTACTTGGCTTCCTTCTTTCATTTCCAAAATTTTCGGAATCCATTCTAGAAAGAATTTTATTGGATTTTCTCCCCCTGTACCTTCCATAAGACCAACAATTTTAATATTATTTCATCTACTAGAGTTTTCAAGCGCATCTATTTTTTCCAACATCCGTTTTCTTTCTATTGTCCAGGCAAGATTATTGTCTTCTATCTTATCTATTCTTTCAGTGTTTTCTTCCACTTTTACTTCCATCTCTTTAACTTTATTATCCATCTTCTTTTGTTTTTCCACCACATTATCGAGTGTATTCTGCATCCTTCTTATATCTGTTCTTATTGCTTTTAATTCATTCATCATATATATCAGGATATCTCTTGTGTCTCCTTTAATCTCCTCCTTCTTTTCCTCTTCTTCTTCCTCTGAATTTCCCAAAGAGTCTGATTCCACTTCTGATTCACTTCCAATTTCACTTCCAGCAGAAGTTGGGATTTGTAGTTATGTTAATATCTGTTCATGCATACTTGTTTCTTCGCGCATGCGTTGTTCTTGCTGTTTCTTCTTAGAGACCGCCGACATTGTTGCAACTTCCTGTCCTGCATCATCAGAAGTGCCATGCACTTCGCCGGGAGGAGATCCAACGAGTCCGAGGCTTCGCCGAGACGGTTAGGCCTTTATCCCCGCCGATTTGCGCAGTCTTCGAAGTAGTAGCTTTCTTCTGTTTCAGTTTAGGAGCCATATCCAAAAATAATCCTGAGTTGCTTATAAATAGTTTCTAGTAGGTACTTGTTAACTCTTCTTCATTTAAACCCTATTTCATTACTTTTTATGAGGGAGCTGGATTCCCAACGTCTCGATCCTACGTCATCACGTGATGCCCCCCCCCCACTACAAGAGACTTGAGACAAGGAAGAAAACAGTACAGCACAAGCGCACAGCTCAACAATACAATACTGACAGTTATTGCCATTTTAGTCAGCCATGTTCCCCATCCTCCGAGTCTACTTTCTAACCAGTCAAATAACTGATGTCCGAACCCTGCATTCTGTGTGCATACCTCGCACTGAGACAAGACAATGTCTACTGAAGCCTGTGAATAAGGTGACCAAAAACCATCCTTTATTTTATCACTCCCCCCCCCCCCCCTTGCATAATGGTCAATCCCATGCACTTCTGAAATCAGAATCGTCAGTAGAGGGGTGGGCGCTACCAACAAACCATCTTCCATGCTCCACAAGCCTTCCGGGTTCTGCTTGGCCCCCCTTCGTCTCCACATTGTCTGTTCTGCCAAAGTTGCCTTACCTTGTATTTCAATTAGGACCTCTACCACAGGTTCTGGAGCTAGGCTTACCTGGGGGGCAATGACAGCTGATGTACATCCAGAAGCTTTTCTGGCTGCCTCATCCGCAGCTTGATTTCCCTTTGTTATTACATCATTTCCCTTTTAATGTGCCTGGCATTTTACTATAGCCAATGCTTTAAGTTTCATCATGGCTTTTATTAAGTCTAGAATTCGCTGACAATGTTGTATGGGATCTCCACTACTTCTTTTAAAACCTCTCTGCTTCCACACTGCCCCGAACAAATGGTATACTCCATGAGCATATGCCGAATCGGTATAGGTGTCTACTTTCTCTCCTTCCATCATTTCACACGCAGCTGTCAGGGCTTTGATTTCTGCTAGTTGGGCGGAACACGGTTGGGGACAGGACTCCATCCTAATAATCTTATAGCTCGACTGATCCTGCTGCACTACTGAGAACCCTGCATGATTTCCATCATAATCCCTATAAGAGCCATCTACGAACAGAACCTTTTTATCTGCATCCTCTAGTGGTTCTGACCGTAAATCTGCTCTCAGTTTGGCAAATGTCATCGTCTTCCCTACACAATCATGGGGTTCTCCTTCATAGCCCAAAGGGACAAAATCGGCTAAATTACTGGTAGTGCATCTCTGTATAGTTATGTCTGGAAATGTCAATAGCATCTGATACGGTGCTATCCTGGCTGGTGTCAGCACAAATTTCCCTCTTTCCAGCAATACTGCTACTTTGTGGTGTGTGTACAGAGTCACAGGATAGCCCAAGGTTACAGATGATGCCTTTTCATATGCATAGTACAGCGCTGCCAATCCCTGATAACAGGGTGGATACCCCTGAGCCACCTCATTTAGTCTCTACTGTAGTATGCTATCGGCTGCTTTGCTTTTCCTGTGCCAGTCTCTTGGGTTAGAACCGCTGTGACATAACCCTCCTGTCGGTTGGATACATACAAATGAAAAACCTTCTCGTAGTCAGGCAAAGCTAATGCTGGTGCTGACTGCAATTCCTGCTTAATAGTATTGAAAGCTATCTCCGCCTCTTCATTCCACTGCAAGCCGTTCTTCAAATTTGTATGTCTTGCTTCTTTCATTATCTTTCTCAAAGGTGCCACAATCTCAGCATATTCTCCTATCCAATCTGAGCTGTACCCTGCCATTCCCAAAAACGTCATCATCTGATCATCTGTCCTACAGTCTGGGGTTTTGGGGCCTTAGTTAATTGCCTCAATCTGATCTGGTGCTATCGCCTTCACTCCCTTGGATATTACCCTGCCTAAGTATTCCACTTGCTGCGTGCAAAATTGCAATTTCTTTTTGGATACTTTATGTCCTCCGTGCGCCAGCTTGTCTAACAGGGTTATAGTGTCCTGCTCACACTGTTCCTTACTGTGGGAGCAAATCAACAGGTCATCCACATACTGTAACAATGTACTTTCCAATGGTATGCCCTCTAGGACTGCCTTCAACACCTGATTAAAAACGTGGTGAATGTTTAAACCCTTGCGGCATTCTGGTATAGGTATACTGAGCACCTCTGTCAGTAAATGCAAACAGGTACTGATACTGGTCGGCCAGAGGAATGCTGAAGAAAGCCAAACACAAATCAATCACTGAAAAGTAACTTGCTTCTGGTGGAACATTAGTCAAAAGCATGTGTGGGTTGGGGACTACTGCTGGCCAGTCCTCTTAACACATCATTTACCACTCGCAAATCATGCACCAATCTCCACTTAGATTTATCTGCTTTTAAGACTGGCAGCAACGGGGTATTGCATGGACTGTTTGTTCTTTTAAGCACTCCTATTTCATGCAACCCCTGCACTGTCGATGCTATTCCCTCTTCTGCTTCTGGTCTCCTGGGTGGAATTGCTCCCCTTTTCAGCCTTATTTCCACCGGACTAGCTGTTTTTATTTTCCCTACGTCTGTGTCATGCTGTGACCACAGAATAGATGGCAACTCATCTAACCTATCTTTCTGCTGGCCTCGTTCCTTTCCCAGCAATGGCATGTGTGGTTGGGGAGTTATTTTGACCTCTCTCACTGTCCCTACCATATCTACACTTATTATTTTAATGCAGTTGTTGTCTTCTGATATCCACACCTCTGGCGTGATTTTCCTCCACACTGTTACGGTTTCAGCACTCTTAACTAAGGGTCCTAAGTCTTTAGACTGATATCCCTTGTTTACCAACAACGTTATGTGGGGCGTAGCCTCCGGTATCCTGTACCATTTTTCTAAAAAGGTGTTTCACTTAACTTGTAAATCTGCCCCTTACTTTCCAATTATCACAGCCTCCTCTTCCAGGTGCTGTTGGGTACACGCCTCCTGGTGCCATCTCTCCTCTAACTCCCTGTTCTGAGTCTCGTCAAAAATCACTGTACAATGTAGCTCAGATTTGGACTTTACAGCCCTGGGTAATATAGCCTGCACGCCCTTTTTCCATTTTTCCCAGGTTTTCTGAATCTGATCTGTGATGTCTCCTATCCAAAAGACATTAGCCTTCTTGTCTTCTCGCACTATCAATTGAGCCCCTGCTTTTTCCACACTCAGCCCATTTCTGGTGCATTCTAATTTTAATTCCAGTTTCAATAAGGCATCTCTGCCTAACAAATTAATCGGAGTTCTTTTAAATACTAGCACTGGCAAAACAATTATTTTATTTCCCATTCTCAACTGCACTGGAGCCGTGCACCGTGTCAACTGTGTTTTCCCCGAGAACCCTACCGTCTTAATAAACTTTCCTGACATGGGAAGGTGAAGGGCATACTGTGGCTGTACACAAGTGTACGTGGCTCCAGTATCTATCATCATTGGTGTCAGTTGCCCTTCTAACATAACCTGAACAATTGGTTCCTCGTCTGCCTCCCTTGTTATCATTGGGTAATGTCCCTTCCCACTCGAGTTCTCGGGGCACCCCTAATACCTTGCATAGGGGTTCACAGGTCCGCTTGGGCCTGTGGGGGCTGGTCCTTGGCTAAACTTTAGTTCCCTTCTTATCGGTTCCTGCTGGTGTGTTACAGGCCATGGTGTAAACGGACAATCTCTTCTCATGTGACCTGGCTGATTACATCCCCAGCACAATCTCTCTACCTCTCTTTCCCCCTGTTTCCTCACTGGTCCCCTCTGCCCATAGCTCCTCTGTCCCCCTCCTTGGGACTTCCAGTCCTGTCTGGGCTGTTTGAATTTAGTCTGTTCCTGACAGGGCATTTGTGGGACTGCTCCTCCAAAGACGTTGATTATGGGGATGGGGTTTTCTGGCCCTTGTCTTACAGTATGATCGGTTCCTCCATATAGCGGTGCTTCATCCAGTTCGATGGCTGTACTCGGACCGGTGGTTGCTGGCAGCATCTTTTTGCTTTTCTCTTTTTCCATCTTTTTCAGTTCTTCGAGCTGTATTTGTATTAACTTTCTTTGCACCTCTTCCTGCTGCTCAGCCAACCTTCGTTTGTCTTTCCGGTATTTTTCAATCGCATTGACTACATGGTCTCTAAATTCTTGTGGGGTCATTGATGTCAGCCCAACCACTTCCTCCAGTTTGGATTTTACTTGCAAAGGCATTGCATCCAAATGCTATGTCAGAATAGTGTGGTGATAAATAAGCTATTTTCCACCTCTTGCTCAGTCTACGTAGGTTGCTGGGTTTTCAGTGTCTCCCAGTGGATCCCCCTTTAAGGCTTTGGGGTCCACTTTGGGTGGATAAAGCTTCCTGAGGGCCTGCCATACCCTCTGCCTCACTCTGTCAAACCCATCTCCATCAGTTCTCGGGTCGTTCGAGTTTACTATGCCAGCCATTTCCATTAGTTCATTAAATTTGGAGGTTCCCATCAACCTTATCAATAGTGCCTTCAAATCTCCCATAACCAATAATAGTCCTGCCGTTTCTTCTTCAAAGGCTCTAATCCATTTCCCTGCTCCTTCATGTAGATTGGGCAGAGTGTTTTTCAGCCCTTCTAGGTCCTGGGATCCCCAAGGGATGTACTGCACTTGTCCTGATCCTTTAACTAACAATGGCTTCATTCTTCCTCCTTCTTCCCACCTCCCCTGGCTCTCCTCCTTGCCTGACTCCCCATCTGTCTCAGGGTATGTCTTTACTGCCTCCCACACAAATTTCTCCGGGGTCCTCTTCTTCCCTCGTTCTCCCTGTGGAGTCCTTCCTTTCTGTCTTGATTCAATACTTGGTTGGCCCCTGGAGTATTTTTCGCATCTCCTCTGGCAATCCCCTCTCAGTAACATCTAGCTCTCTCTCTACTTCTGCAAGTCACTTCCCTACCGCCTTCTTCTGTTCTTCTAGGCTTCTGCCTCCTACCTCTTCCCCACAAATTCTCGCATCCTCTCTCTCTCCACTTAACTCTTGCTCCTCCAATTAACTCCAAGAAACTCTTTCTTCCTGTCCGTGTCTGTACACCTGTGGCAGGGACTCCTCATGATCCTTACTCGTGCTTGATTCCCTTCTCTCTTGTGTTTCTCCAGACTCTCATCTCCTATCTTTTTTCCACTTCCTCTTGAATGCCTCATCTCTTCCTGCCCTGATGAGCCACTTTCTTTTCTAGTCTGTTTATTTCTATGGTATAACCGATACTACTCATACTCCTTTTCCTCTCTCAAGTATTTCATCCGTTCAATCTCTTCTTTCATTTCTCTCTTTGCCTGTTCCACCTTTATCCTTTCTGCCTGTATCTCCTTCCATATCACCACTTTTTCCTTCTCGTATTGTCTTTTTCCTCCTCATTATCCCAAACTTGTACTTCTCCCTGCATGTTTACTGTTCCCGTCAGCAGTGGGTACTGCTTAGGGGTTCCTTCCTCATTATAGGGAGGGGGCTTTTCTGTTTCTTTCACATTCGGGTACAGAGCTGAAGCCAGCTTCTCACTGTACCTTCTCACTGTTTCTCCAGCACCTTAGTGTCTTCCTCGCTTGTAATCAATATTCTACCTGTCCTCGTCAGCCTTTCTCCCTCCGTTCTGAAAAGTTTTAGCACTTCCATTTCTTTTTCTCTTTTTTGCCCTCTTCTTAGATTTATCTTTAGGTTTGTAATTTTTAGTTAGTGCCTCCATTTCTTCGCACAAGCTTACATCAAACGTTCCTTCTCTTGGCCATTTTGTGACCAGGTTTTTGGTTCTTTTTTCCCATTTTTCTGAAGTTTTTGATCTCATATTTATTTACCGGAATTTTTTTGCTTAGAATCTCTACTGCCTTTCCTTTACCTGTCATGTTCTCTCTTTCTAAGGTATTTCAGAGATTCACAGTTCGTTTACTAGATAATATTATTTACTCTAATTCTATGCCTTTAAACTATATATTGGACTGTTCTTGTTTCCTATTCTGTTCTGCCCGTACAGACCTCTACTCAGAGCGGTATCCACAGAACTTTCTGTTTGCACCTCCTCTATTCAGACCCTTATCTCTTAAGGCGGTATCCACGAGGATTTTCTCTATTTTTCCTTTCCCTGCCCGTTCAGACCTTCGTTTCATACGAAGCGGTATCCACAGGGACTTACCAGCACCATGTGGAATTTTTCTTCACTTAACTTCTTATTAGCTTATTTGTACTTGATCAATCCTCTGAGCCTCCTGTTAACCCCCAATTCTGCCAGATTCTTTGGACCGGAGAGACCCTTCGGCAGTGGTTCCACACTTCTGAGACTCCAAGACCTCCCCAAAACCAACAGAATTCTTAGTCCAAATTGTCGCAAAAAGCGCTTACCTTTTGTTTGGGTGCACCCTTAATTCTGTTAGCCTTGTGGGGGTCCCTAGAGGACTGGGAAGTTTTCCCTTTCTGCCGTTTCCTTTCCGTGGGTCTCTTTCCGGTCCTGCCGTGGTCGCCAATTTTGTCGTGATTTCTCGTGCCCCACAAACGACCAGGAGACGCAGAAGATTCTTTAAGAAGTATTAAACTTTAATTTGCAAATCAAAGTTGAGATGGTCATTGAACTAGTCGCGCACGGATTGCCCACCGATCCTTGAACATAGCATTTTTTATAGCAGTCTCCTGGTTTAGTTGTATTAGCATATCCAATCGGTCTACAGTTGCGTATCACAAGTACATCCGCCACTATTGTTTCTACCCATTGACTTAATCATGTTCTAATCTACATCTCTTAGCTAGCCTCTCATTAACACACCATTACCTTCAACATTTTTAAGATTTCATTCTCCTACTAAATTGGATACATGCATAGCAAATAGCAAGCTCAAAGCTGACTACATAGTTTTGGTTGCACAGTAAACAATGCAACTTTTATACTCCAATATAAGGAAGTTGTTCAAGGAGCCTGATGGTTGAAAGATAATTGTTACTGAAATTGGTGGTGTGGGACTAGTAAGGATGCTCTGTACTGTAGACCTATAGCTGTTTGGTGGTATGCCACCAGGCAGGATGTTTCCCATTGTGCATCTTCAGAAGTTTGTCAAAGTTGTAGATGACATCCCAAATCTGTGTAAATAATGAAAGTAGAGACGCTGTTATGCTGCCTTTGAAATTAGTTGCAGGACAGATCCTCTGAAATGATAATGCCATGGAATTTAAAGTTACTGCCCCTCTCTGGCTCTGATCCCCTAATGAGAACTGGCTGATGGACCTCTGGTTTCTTCTCCTGTAGTTAACAATCAGCTCTTTTCAGCCCCGTATGGGAATAGAGAGTTATGGAAACAGCCGGGACAGGACGCATGGCTTACAATTTCTTCTCTTACTGCATACAACAAATGATGTCAATGTTTTATATATTCTACTGAATAGGAATATAGAAGGTATGATTAATAAGTTTGGTGACGCAAAATTTGGCAGTATTGTGGATAGTGTTGGATCCTGATGTGTTTGATCTGAGGATCTTCAAAAACAGGTTACTTATGATCATTTATTAAACATTGCGAGAGAGAGGAATAGGAAAGAGAGGAATAGGAGAGAGAGGAGTAGGAAATAATTAATATGGTCTGGTCATTTTGTACCAGACTGTGAATTCTGTGAAATTTCCATAGATAAAAGTTAACCAATAAGATAACCCCTGTTCAAGAAATTCAACACCCACCTCTAACACTAAGTTGTTTCCAGAAAGTGGCAATGGCAGCCACTAAAAACATACTGAACAAATTCATGTATATAGGTAGTTATAGAACAATTCAAGTAAGTTCAATAAAATTAAATTCTTGAGGCTTTCTGTTGGTCGAAGTAGACCACGGATATCTGTCTTTGTGATAAGCAAGCTGGGCAGTACGATATGGAAAGCAAGCTGTAGCACATGTGACAGGCTCCCCTCTCCATCCAGCTGATGAATACAAAGGACCGACTAATCTGATACAATTTGGCACCACTGACATAGCAAGAGTTCAACTCAACGTAGGGCTGCCTTAGGGACTCGAGTTCCAAATTTTTCCAGAAGATTTGCTCTTGAAGCCTTCACCTTGAGGGGGAATAGTCACAAGGCAGTGGAGATTTGAGATCAGTTCACCTACTCCAACTACGATGAGCTGCCAACTGTGTCTGACAAGCCCCATCTGCCCGAAGAAAGTTAAGTTATAAGGAAAATAACAATAATACAATCAAAAGGAAGGTTGTCTACAGTAGGATTTAGAGCAATGGAATATTGACAGTTAAAATTTGATCTTGACAAGGATCCATTTTGGGAAGTCAGCTCAATGTAGGATGAATGCAGTTGATGGTGGGATGCAAAGGAATGTTGATAAACAATGAGACCATTTCAGGTCCTCGAAAGTAGCAACTCTTGAGTGGTGAAGGCAGCACGCAGCATATAGCATACTTGCGTTCATAGGTGGTACATAGAATAGTTAGGATGCTATATTGCAGTTAGACTATTGTGTGCACTTCTGGTCAGCCTCACTATAGGAAGGATGTGATTATGCTGGGAAGAGTGCAGCGGAAATTAGTACGCATGTTGCATCGCTTGGTAGACTTGTTGACTATTCACTCAACACTGGAGCATCTGGACAACAAAGGTGCATACATCGGGATGTTCTTTATCTTCTATAGCTCTGCATTCAATTTTATCACTTCCTTCAATAATCTTAAAGACCTTGACCTCAATACCTCCTTGTGCAATTGGATCCTCATATTTCCTTATTTACAAACACCAGTCATTTTGGACTGGCAATAACATCTCCAAAATCTTCATCAGTACACATGCACCACAATGGCTTATGACTGTTGCTAAGCACAGCTTCAAAGCCTTATTCAAGTTTGCCGATGACACCACTGTCTTAGGCCGAATCAAATGTGGTGGTGAATCAGCATGTAGGAGGGAGATTGAAAGTATAGCTGAGTAGTGCCATAACAATAACATCTTACTCAATATCAACAAGACCACAGAGCTGATTATTGACTTCGGGAGGAGAAAACTAGAGGTCCATGAGCTAGTCCTCCTCAGAGGATTAGAGATGGAGAGGGTCAACAACTTTAAATTCCACGGTGTTATCATTTTGGAGAACTTTTCCTGGGCCCAGCACATAAGTGCCATTATGAACAAATCAGGCCAATATCTGTACTTCCCTTAGGGCTTTGTGAAGATTTGACATAACATCTGAAACTGATAAATTGCTATAGATCTGTTGAGAGTATATTGACTGACTGCATCACAGCCTGGTATGAAAACACTAATGCCCTTGAACAGAAAATCCCATAAAAAGTAGTGGATACAGTCCACAGGTAAAGCCCTCCCCACCATTATGCACATCTACACGAAGCGTTGAATGAAAGCAGCATCTATCATCAGGGGTGTCCACCACACTGGTCGTGCCATCTTCTTGCTATTGCCATTGGGAAGGTACAGGAGCCTCAGGACTCTCACCACCAGATTCAGGAGTAGTTATTTTCCCTTAACCATCAGGCTCTTGAACCAAGGGGGAGAACTTTACTGAACTTCGCTTGCCCCATTATTGAAATGTTCCCACAACCTACGGACTCTTCATCTCATGTTCTCGATATTTATTGCTTATTGGTTTATTATTATTATTTCCTCTTGTATTTGCACAGTTTGTCTTTTGCAGACACTCATATTAGTGTAGTCTTTCCTTGATTCTATTATGGATTTAATGATGCAAGAAAATGAATCTCAGGATTGTATGATAGCTTATATGTACTTTGATAATAACTTTACTTTGAATTCTAGTCACGAGGAGAGATTGGCTAGGCCGGCTTTTTTTGCCTTGCAGGCTGAGAGGATGCCCTGATAGAGATGTAAATTTGTGACAGTGATAGATTGAACCACAGGAGCAGATTAAGGCCATTCCGCTCATAAGTCTATTCTGCCATTCAACGTGACCGATTTATTTTCCTTAGCCTCAAGGGAAAGGGTTTCAAAAGTGAGGGCATAGATATAAAATGAGAGGAAGGAGTTTTAAAGGGGGTCTGAGGGGAAAAGTTATTTTATAAAGTGACTGATAGCTGGAGTGTATTGTAACGGAGGTATGGGATCAAATCTAACTAGTACATTAGATGGATTTATGTAGGTAAGATAGAAGAATACAGATTGAATATGGGCGAAAAGATATAGTGTAGATTGGGCTAAAGGGTAAGTATGGATTTGAATGTCCTTTATGTTGTGCAACTGACTCATTCAATGGTAAGTTTTATGGCTAACACCACATACTGTAAATTCATGTGTATAAACCAACCCGGAGTATAAGACGATCCCACATTTTCAAGGTTTAAAAAAATACTTTTTCATGTTACCTTTGTATAAACCAACCCCTGTTGTAGAGGTTTTTGACTTAACCAGAAAAGATCACAAGATCTCATATGCTGGTACTCAACTTTGCCAGATCTGGAACCTGGAAATTTTGTGAAACAGTACCTGCTAAGAAAATAGGCCTACACATTGTAGAGCCGTTATAAGCAGATTCTTAATATATAAATCAGGGAGGGACGTTTAGGATTAGGCTCACAATGGTAAAGAATCTTCTGAAATGTAACCCCTGTGAAACCATTTAGCACCCATCGTAATCTCATTAAAACATAACATGGGGTGGCGGGATCAGTACGTATACTCAGTATTGAGTTTGCGACCACCATGTACAAAAGATTAAAACAAATGCGATACGATGCTGGCTTCAAGTTGAAGGTTGTTGATTTTGCTAAGGGAACGAATAATTCTGCAGCTGCTAAGAAGTTTAGTGTAAACGAGAAAGTGGAGAAAGGCAGAGGACACACTGAGGGAAATGCCAAAAACAAAATGTGCAAACTGCGGGAAAACAGGCCAGTGGCTAGAACTGGAAGAAGTTTTAGAGTGAGTGAATCACCAGCGATCGTCTGGATACATTGTTACCAGAGAAATGATTTGAATTCAAGCGTTGAAATGGGCCAGAAAACATCGTGAGGTCAGCGAAAATTTCAAAGCTACGCGAAGTTGGTGCCCCCGATTTAGGAATAGATGTGATCTTGTGTTGACAAAAAACAAAGATTGCTCAGAAAATTCCCGCGAGGTGTTGTTTATGTTCAAGAACGCGGCTGGATGGACAGAGCGGGTTGCTTGAAGTGGGTGAAAGAGGTGTGGTGTCGATGTTCCGGAGGTTTCAGGAGGAAAAGTCACTATTGTCTGGGACATGTTCAAAGGGAAGTTGTCAGGTGAGACAAAAGCAGCATTGAAAGCGGAAAGTACGGACATTGCAGTCATCCCCGGTGGTTTGATGTACGTGCTCCAGCCACTAGATGTGAGTTTAAATAAACCATTCAAAGAATTCATGAGTTGACAGTGGAACGAATTTGACTCAAAAACAGCCAATAAATACAACCTGTCTTCTGTGTATTCGTTTTTTCAATAACCCGACTCCCCAGTTTTAGGACCAAAATGTAAGGTGAAATTCTTGGCTTATACACAGAAATTTATGGTATCCTCTGAAAAGCTTAGGATCATGACATCCCTTTGCTCTCAATGTACTCTTCATTTTAAATGTTGTGTTCTAGTTGCATGCAGACTGCTGACAATATAAATTACTTGCAGATGTTCCCTAATTTCCTTAAACTCAGATGAGACAATGTGGTACTTTAAAGGCAGTTGATAACATATCTAAGCTGTTTTGATCCCTGTTGGTGTCTTCTATAATGATGTGGGGTGCTTAATTTATGGGAGATTTGGCTTTTATTTCTAGGACTTGAAGATTGAAAATGAGCTGCCTGAGCAAGGGGAAGATGATGATGACGCTTTTGACATCAGCATGATGAAAAAGAAGAAACCAAAGCCTGTAACCTTTGAGGATGAGAAAGTAAATGAAAGGACAGATGGCTGTGAGTACAAGCTGCCTTCAGTGGTCTTCTCCGCCCTCTCCAATCCCCCACATGTCAAGGGTATCAGATAAAACATAAGACTGGATTGCGGTGGGTAAACAGAGCCCTGTTGGGAGAAGTGGGAGGATGGGATTGGGCGGGGTGAAAACGATGGGAAGTGTAATACAGGTTAGGGTTGAAAACACTTTAGTTAAAAGTTCATGTTAATTTTATTATCAAAATACATATATGTTACCATACACAACCCTGAGATTCATTTTCCTACAGGCATACTGTATTCAAAAATCTTTTGAATAGTAACTATAATAGGATCACTGAAAGATCAACCAGAATGTAGAAGACGACAAACTGTGCAAATGCAAATATAAATAAATAGCAATAAATAATGTGGACATGAGATAACAAGATAGTGTCCTTAAAGTGAAATGATTGGTTGTGGGAGCGTTTCAATGATGGGGCTAGTGAGTGTAGTTATCCCCTTTTATTTGAGAGCCTGATGGTTGAAGGGTATAATCTGTTCTTGAACCTGGTGGTGCAAGTCCTTTAAGCACTTGTATCTCCTGCCTGATGGCAGCAGTGAGAAGAGAGTAGTCTGACCACAGAAAGAACTTGCTGAATAGAGTAACTGTTCTTTTTAAGAATGGTGGGACAGTGGGAATTGGAAGCTGAAGGTTTCAAGAACTGTCTGCAACTCAGCAGTCAGAAACATTGTTAGCTGATATCACCTAAGTTGTACTGATAGGTTAAGAACTGTAGATTAGTACTTGAGGTCTTACTTAGAATTAGTTTGGTAGCACTTTAAGGGTAGTCATCTTGCTGTAGTGGGGAGGCTTGTGAGTTCCTGAGATTCTGAAAGGCATGCTGTGCTGGTAGTGTCACCCATGGTGGTAAGGTCAGGGAGGGACGGAGGGAGGGGTTCCAGGCAATACAGCCAAGACCTCAACTGTGGAGCTGACAGAAGATGATGACACTTCTCAGTGACCGTGAAGGCTGTAGCAGTCTTGCATTCCACGCCGCTGGACCCTGGCCATGATCTGTCAAGGACCGTGGTGAGGCAACCTTCCCACATTAAACAAAGTCACACACAGGAGTTCTCTATTAATAGAATCGACCCTAATGTCACAGACTTAAGTCCCTTAGTGATCAGCAGGTGGCAAAGGGGGCAGGATTGAAAGGTTTGGAAGCCCCTGCTGCACCAGGATGTTATGGATCCTGGATCAGTCTCTTGAAGACCCACTAATAAACAACCCATTTGGAGAATATATTTGACTTGAGTGATTGCACTACAACAGGTAGTTAGCACAGATCAGTACTATTGATTCAAAACATGTTTCAACCATTAACTTGGTGCACTGTTATTGTCACTGTAAACTGTGCATGTGTAACATTGCTGTCACTGGTGTGAGTTTCCCCTGATGACAGACTACCTGGAATCTCTGCACTCTCAAACGTTTGCTTGCAATAAATTATTTTTGACATCAAAGTATTTAAGTACCTAAAAATTGTTGGCCACATGTTTATACTGGGGGGATAATATGTCTTCCTGTACTTATACTACATAGTCTTAGTAATCAAAGTCACTGAATAAGCTCCCATTTGCAATGCTTCTTTACTTTTCCAAGATTAAAACCCTCAAGGTTATCCAAAGAATTTCAAAAGATTGACAAACCTAATGCTTTTTAGTAAAGTAAAAGTACAGAACTAAAATACACAAACTTATTTTGGAATGTTGAAGTGTAGTGCAGATTTTAAATTGTTTGATAATTTAATTTGTTGGAATTCTGAACATATTTTTCATATAAGCACTATTTTTCTTTGAAGCCAAGAGTCCATATGTAGTTTGAAAAGCCCAGGCAACTTATGATAAGCCAAGATTTTATTGCATTAAGAATTGAGAATCTAATGAGTCATTCCATATGCCTGGCTTTCCTTCCCTTTCTTTCCCCAAGAAAGAGCTTTCGAAGGCGTCAATTTACAGGCATGGGTACTTGTCCATATGAGCTTTCTTTGCCAGATTACTTGGTCACAGTCTTCCTACATCTGTGCATGTGTATGAAATGGTAATGTTATTGAGCAGAGTTGGACCATTCAAGCCAACTAGTCTGTAGCATGTTTATGCCCATACAAGACTCCTGCTGTGACTGAACAAAGTCATTAGAGACAACTGAAGCTGATGGACATAGAAGTCTTTATTCAGCAAAACAAGCAGCGGACATCATAAGCAAATTATTCTTGAAAGGAGAGGTTTCCCTGACCCAATATAGTATGACATTTTTATATGATGAAGGTCAAAGGTAACAGCAGGACAATCCCATAGTTACAAAGTATCCACAATGCTTTGTTTGATTTTTCAAACACCTCCATTTTCACCCCAGCATTCCAGACATGCAAAGTGAATGTAAATCTGCACTGACTCTAGCTGCATTCATGCAAATGCAAGTGTCTTGGGTGAATGGGTGTTTCCTGGTTTCCAAACAACCTCAGTCTGCAGCTCCAGGAAGACCATTGTTCAGAGCTACATATAAAATTGAATCTACAATCCACTGGTTGCTGTTGAAATTGGTATTTGTGATATGCCATTGCTCCAGAATACAGTCTTACATCCTCCAGCATCATCTGGCAATTCATTACTAGAAATAAGCCCTGGTGCTTTAATTTTCTCTTAAGCTGGAGGTGTTGAGGCTAACAAGCAATCTGCTGTTGCCTGCATGCTAATTAGCTGGCACAGCACTGAATGAACCTAGATTTGAATGAAACCTGACTTTTAACATATTTTCCTTTAAGTTCACTATGCTGTTCTTTCTTGAGTTAAATTATGATGGGTATAGACAGGGTAAATGCAAACAGGCTTTTTCCATTGAGATTAGGTGAGACTAGAACTGGAGATCATGGGTTATTGATAATATCTGAAATGTTTAAGGGGAACATGAGGGGTATCTTCACTTTGAGGATGATGAAAGTGTGGAACGAACTGCCAGCAGAACTGGTGAATGCAGGTTTGATTTCAGCGTGTAAGAGAAGTTTGGCTAAATGTGTGGATGGGAGGGATAGGTAGGGCTGTGGTCTGGGCGTAGGTTGGTGAGATTAATAGTAAACTCAATGGGCTAAAAACCTTTTTCTCTGCTTATACTTCATATTATACTTCACAGTATTGCCCACATTTGAGGAGAAAGTTTTAGTGAAAGTCTCTCCACCTTTCTTCACCTATTGTTTTGGAGGTTAACATCTTCCTCAAACTTGTGATTTATTTCTACAGTAATGGACGACGATGAAAACAAAAGGGATGATGGTATTACTTTCTCCTCTTCGAGTGGCCCAGCTTGGGCAGGATCAGAACGAGACTACACTTACGATGAGGTAAAAATGCCTACTATTTATTCATTGTTCGTTCGTTTGTTTATTTAGAGATGCAGCATGGAACAGGCCCCATCAGCCTAACGATGGCACCATTTGGCAACCCACTTATTTAATCATAGCCTAATCACAGGACAATTTACAATTACCAACTAACCTACTAACTGGTATGAATTGGATTGTGGGAGAAAACCAGAGCACCCAGAGGAAACCCACGTAGTTCACAGGGAAAACCTACAGTCTCCTTACAGATGGCGTCAGAATTGATGTACGAAGTCCAGAACAGCCCGAACTGTAATAGTGTCGTGGTAACCACTGCCCTAACATGTTGACCTGTACTTCATTATCTTTCCATTGCCCACTACTTGTGGAATGAAGGTGAAGAAACACAATTTCTTCAGGGTGAAAGAGTAGAGGACTTTTATTCTTTGGTTTATTTCCATACTTTTTAAAATACATTCAAGGAATGAATATGGTTAAGCTAACCTTTCATTGCCCTTTGAGGAAGGAAGTATCAAACATCGGAGAAAACAGACACCTAAATTGTCTTTAAATGTAACCCCTAGTTCCAGATTTTCCCTCAATAAAACACTTTCATTATATCCAAGAAGCTGCAGATGTTGGAATGTGAAGCCGCAAACAATGTATACATCTATATACCACTGTTTACATTTATATATTGCAGAAAAGGTTACCATGTTTTATGAAAACTTTATTTGTTTTTGAGTGTACCATAAATGTCAAAAAGGAATGTATTCCATGATTAATTTACATCAACCAAAAAGTCCAGGGGCCTTATTGGATATCCAACAAAGTAAAATGTTCTTCCTCGCACAAAAAGTCAGGTTAAAAAGTATTTTCTGATGTGTATTAATAATACGACTGCTGGGTAAGCCCAAGAGAAAAGACCCTGAGTCCATTTCAAGCTCCATCTTCAGAATCTTTTCCATTTCACCCAAAATATCACTCCAGTATGCCTGAAGTTTGGGACAAGTCCAAAAACAGTGGGCGAAAGTTCTAGTATTTATTTTACACTTGGAACACCGTGGAGAAAACCCGTTTTAAATTTCGAGAGGCGATCTGGAGTTACATGGGCTCTATGCAGAATTTTGAGTTGCAATGCTTTAGTTCTATTACAAATTAAAATCTTCTTAGCATTATCACAGATGTCTTCCCATGTTTCAGCTTTAATTTCTACTCCCTGTTCTTCCTCCCAGACCCTTCCCAGCTGCTCAGCCTCTCCACAAGAACATTCCCTCAGGGTGCTGTAAGAAGTACTAATGGAGACTTCACCCTTGGAACAAAACACTTTCTTTTCTATGTCAGAACTATAGAAATCAGTTAACAATGATGTTTTTTTCTGTATATAATCTCTTATCTGAAAGAAACGAATAAGATCCTTGTTGAGTATGTTAAATTTCTGTACTATTTGGCTAAAAGACATCATCGTTACTTCATCAAACAAATCTCCTAGATGGAAAATACCCTTAAAATCCAGAGTTTAAGTACGGAGTCCATTATGCCAGGCTGAAAATCTGGACTGCAGGTTATTGGAGTGAAGGGTGATATTTTTGCTGCATTGCCCTCAGTTTGTCGCACTGCCCTCCAAGCCCTGACCGTTAATTGTTATTGGATTGCGACAATATTCCTTAACTAGTTTCATTTTATTGAGAAAAAGCAAATTAGTAAAAAGGCATTTTGCTTATGAAGTTTCAATGTCTAGCCAAATTGAGGAGAGGTTCCTGGAAACCCGGTCAACCACATAAGATAAAAAGCAACTTAATTGATATTTTTTGAAGTCTGGAAAATCCAGACGCCCTAGACTACTGGGAAGCTGTAAGTTAGGCATTTTAATACCGGGTCTTTTTTTGTTCCAGATGTAAGAAACAAATCAGCCATTTATTTTTAAGTATTTGTTGGATAAAAATGACTGGAATAATTTGTATTGGGCAGAGCAGATGCGGACAAATGTTCATTTTGAGCAAGGATATCCAGACAAGCCAAGAAATGGGAAGAGTGCTGCATTGCTCGAGATCCTGTTTGATTTTGTCAAATAACTGTTAAGTTAGCTTTGAACAATTAATCAAACGTAGGTGTGTTAGATATGCCTACGTTTATCTAACTGCGATCTGCGATCATTTAAAGGGGAAAACACCCTGAGTGTCAGGTACCTGCTGCAGATTCCCCAGAGGAATAGCCTTTTATAACCTGAAAAGGCGCTAAATGAATTGATGCATTGTATACGGTCATGCACTGATAAAGCAGGGCTTGATAAGAAAATTAGAACATCATCCGTATGCAATGTAATTTTATGTGACTTTAGTCCTATGTCTGGAGCAGATATTTTGCGGTCTTGCCAAATAGCCTCAACCAGTGGCTTGATCACCAGTGTGAAAAGTAGTGGTGATAAATGGCAGCCCTGCAGGCTGCCCCTCAGAATACTAAAATTATCCGTCCTAATACCATTAGTGAGAATCACAGCCAAAGGGTCATTATAAACAATCTTTACCCACTAAATAAAATTATTGCCCAAACCAAATTTTTCTGAAGTGAAAAAAAGATACGGCCACTCGGCATGATCAAAGGCCTTTTCTGCATGTAAGGAAACCACCGCTGCCTGTTGCTGACATGCCTGAATCACATTAAGTAATCTTCTGATAATGTTAGTTGATCTACGGCCTTTTACAAAACCCGTTTGATTTTCTTTTATGATAAAAGGTAACATAGTTTCTAATTGCAACGCTAAGGTTTTAGATAAGATTTTAAAGTCAACATTTAACAATGAAATAGGCCTGTAGGAGGCACAATCTTCAGGGCTCTTTCCTTTCTTAAAAATTAGGGAGATCTTAGCTTCGCTCAATGTTGGTGGGAGGAGACCACAATTAAATGCATGATTGAACATGTTTAGAATAGGCTCTGATAATAACCCTGTGAACTCTTCATAGAATTCACTAGTGAGTCCATCAAGACCAGGGGCCTTCCCACTTTGAAGCTGTCTCACAGCTTCCTGTATCTCATGTATAGATAACGGGGCATTGAGGAGGGACTCTTGTTCAGAAGAAAGGCCTGGGAGATCTAGATTCCTGAAAAAGGACTCCATCCTAGATTGTCCATCATTACATTGCTCAGATTTATACAGTTTAGAATAATCATTTTAGATTTACTAGTGAGGGCTCCTATCCCATCCCTAATTGAAGCTATTAGTCTGAGAGGCGTTTTTCTTTCTAGTTAAATGAGCCAAATACCTGTCTGGTTTTTCACCATGTTCAAACAATGGTTGTTTAGTTATGATTTAATTGTTTTGGTAACCATTCCTTTAACTGGACCTTGTTGCCTTGCTCAGTTCTTTATTATGAAAAACCTATGTCTTCAATGTTCATATTATTGGGATGTTTACCATACTGTCTATACAGTGTTATCATGGCACAGTACCATAGCAGTTAGCATTATGTTTTACTGCGCCATCTGTGAGACTCCCATCACTGTCTATAAGGAGTTTATATGTTCTCCCTGGGACTACACAGGTTTCCTCCAGGTGCTCCAGTTTCCTCCCACATTCCAAAGACGTTTGAGTTGGTGTTAATGAGTTGTGGGCATGCTATCTAGTCTGGGAAGCATGGAGACAATTGTGGGCTGCTCCCAGCACATTGGCTGTTGACACAAATGACACATTTCACTGAATGTTTTGATGTACTTGTGACAAAGCTAGTCTTTTCTTTGATTAGATTATATAAAGCTATTTCATTTATTTGGGGAGGTGGGCAAGTACTTGTTTGTGTGCTTTTCTCATTAGAATGGAATTAATTTAAGTGTTGCAGTACAACCTCGGGGTAGTTAGAGTGGGAACCAAGAAGACATCATTTGTGAATTTCATTGATATCTGCAAACTGTAAGTTGTCAGCACTACTTGATCATAGATTTTTAGTCCCCTTTTCATCTCAGCTGAAAGACTGATTTTAATCAGTTAAGTATAAATGTCAAATCCACTGCACTTTCTAATCTTCTGGCTATTTGACTGTTAACAGCAAGAAGCATGCTTTGTTTTGAGTTTTAACAAAACTTCCAACTGAAATGAAATGCTGCCTCTTTTTATTGCCAAGTAGCAGAAGTTGTGCCATAGTTTATACTCATCACAAAAGGTTTATATGACTTGTCTGCTTGTTTATGAGCATAATTTGAGATGATTCAAGGGCAGCAGTTCTTGCACTTCCCAGTTAACCTTGAGAAAGTGGTGGTGGGCTGTCATTTTAAATTGCCACGGTTTTGAAAGGACTACCTTGGTGTTAGGAATTCTGGGTTGCTTGAAGGCTACAGTGCAGGGTTCATCATAACTTTCTTATGTAAAGAATTGACTTAGAAGTGGAACCCTTTTCCAGCTCACATTGGCCTTCTGGGCTGCAGATGGGTTTGGAGGTGTCAGTCTTTTGCTTCTCTACCTTAGAAATCAAGTGTATCTGCAACATTTGCAGTTAGAATTTCACTGTTCACAGGCTTCCAGACAGAGAGACAACCATCTAGTACTACTCTCTGGCTTCTCCAGTGAAGCTAATATCTTTTGATACTACCTGCAAATGCAGTGAACACTGTTCACTCAGAGCTGCGTGGCCAAGCAGTGACTGAAATGCTTTTGTTACTGCACAGCTGGAGTTTTCTTTTATGTAATGTTAATATAATTTTAAAATTAGGCTAATATAATTTTAATCTGTTAATATAATTGTGAAATGTATTGTATTATGTATTAATAAATATCCATAAATTTTCATACTACAGACTTTACTTTGAAGCATTTTAGAACTTTAATGTGTTTACATTGGGGGTGTTTGAAGTTGTAGCACTGTTACAAATTGTAACAATAAACCCAGAATATAAGTTGGTAGCTGATTGTTAATAAACTGTCAACCCGCTCAATGCCGATGCCATCTAGTCAAAACATTTTACTTTTGCCATTGTGTCTGTTGTTTGTTTTGATTGCCTGAAGTAATTTATTTATGTTGTGGGTTGTATTTGTTACACAAAAAAAATTAGTGTCATGTAGTTTTTAGTTGTGATTCTCCAAGACAGCAGTATACTCTCACTTTGTCCTAGCCATTTAATTTGCAAATGTAGAATAGCTTGGAAGTATTAATCTTTGATGCAAACATTCAGCTTGCTTTAGTTTATAATTGGCTAGGTTTAACCTAGCTAGCAGTATATCTTTAGTGAAAACAGAGTCTGGATGTTATTTTGGAAGAAACTTTTTCCATGTGCACCCGATAATTTTGTTATTATATCTTGCGTCCGTAAATAATATAACTGAAACCAGATTGAGTGGTTTATTGAAGAATATGTCATATTGTGCCTTCACAGCAGGAATGCACTGTAGCTGAAGCAGTTTACACTTGATGTAATTGAATTGGAAAAAATGTTAACTTAATTTGGACAGTTTTTGACATCTTAGTAGACTTTAATCTGATGCAAAGTGTGTGCATATATGAAATAACATCTGTGTACATGTCCTGTCATATTTGGCTGCTAATTCTATCAAAAAAAGATTGGCCTTATTTGTCACAGGTACATTGAAACATAAAGTAAAATGCATTGTTTGTGTCGAATCAAATCAGTGAGGATTGTGCTGGGCAGCCCATAAATGTCATCAAGTTTCTGAAGCCAGTACAGTGTGCCCTCAGCTCACTAACACGATGTCAGCATCCAATAGCTTCATTTTCAAGGAGTTTCTCTTGTAGGATGGATTTTTACTTCAATTACTTGCCATTGGAGGAATTATAATGTTGCTGCTATAATTAAGTACTGTCTGGGCTCTTGCATATGTGTTATGACTGGAATTTTGATCATGAATTCCTGAGTGATGAATATGAAGTGGGGTTAGAATCATGTCATGACTATGTTCTAGAAACACAGAAAAACTACAGCACAATACAGGCCCTTTGGCCCACAGTGCTATGCAGAACATGCAAGACCCACCTATTTCCCATCTGTTAACCCTTCACCTAGTGCTACTAGCTATCTGGGATCATTCTACAAACTCCCAAGAATTGCAAGAAACCAAGGAGGTAGTATTTGTAATTGTTATTCTTTGGACATGCAATTTTCATTTTCTAAAAAAATAACGTGAGAAATTTGTTTGCCTGGTCACAGGGCATTTGAAGTCAATGATGACATTCTGCCTGACCAAACCTGTGTCAAGTCTAGCTCACAAGCTCTGTAGTACCAGGGAAGATGAATCCATAAAATAAAGCGTGGTTTGACTGCTTCAAGGAGAAGTTTAAAGTTTGAGAGAAGACTTCACAGACACAGATGGGTGTGCACTTTAGTAGAATGAGTAAAGGCATTTTCTAAACAGGTAGCAAATTTAGAAATCCAAGGTTGAAAGGGACTTGGGAGACCATGGAGATTTCCTAAAGGTTAACTTGTAGGTTGAGCCAGTAATAAGAAAACCAAATGCAATGTTAGCATTTATTGCAAGACGACTGGAATGTAAAAGCAAGGATTTATCCTGAGGCTTAATAATATGCATTTGGAATATTGTGAACAGTTTTGGCCTCTTAGCTAGGAAAGGATGTGCTGACATTTGAGAGGGTTCAGAGGAGATTCACAAGAATGATCCCAGAAATGAAAGGTTTAATATATGAGGAACATTTGGTGGCTCTGGGCCTGAACTTGCATGAGTTTAGAAGATGGGGATGGGGGAATCTTATTGAAAGGCCTTAACAGAATGGACATGGAGAGAGACTTTCCCAATAGAGCGCAAGTCTGGGACTAGAGGACACAGCTCAGAATAGAAGTACACATGTGTCTTTAGAGATGAATTTCTTTAACCAGAGGGATGGTGAATTGGTGGCTGAGGAGGCCAAGTCATTGGGTATATTTAAAGCAGAGTTTAATAGGTTCTTGATTAGAAAGATTGTGAAAAGAATGGGCTTTGGCGGTGGATGCGGAGCAGACTCAATTGCTGAATGGCCTTATTCTGCTCCTATGTCTTATGGTCTTAATTGATATAAATGTTAGGCACATATCTTAAATCTTCAGTGTTATATTTCTGTCCGGTTGCATGTATATTTTGCATGTATGTATATGTATATATGACAGCATTCATTTACTTTTACAATGTGTTTTATAGGATTGCTTTTATATTTATATTTTTTGAGGTTTTTTTTTGCAAAGTGTTCTTATGCTATGTTAGATCCAGAGTAACAATCAATTTGTTCTCCTTTGCATTCGTGTACTGAAGAATAACAATAGGCAATCTTGAATCTTAAATGTATTTCTAGGTCCTGCTTGGAACAGAAGTATTTATATACCTTTTTTTTCTTTAGTTGCTGACCCGTGTATTTAATATAATGCGAGAAAAAAATCCTGATATGGTGGCTGGGGAGAAGAGAAAGTTTGTTATGAAACCACCTCAGGTGGTCAGAGTGGGAACTAAGAAGACGTCATTTGTGAATTTCACTGATATCTGCAAACTGTAAGTTCTCAGCACTTTCCAGTCCCCTTTTCATCTTAGCTGAAAGGCTGACTTTAATCGGCCAAGTTAATTCAAATTTGAGGGGAATAGTGAACAGATTGCAAAGATAATCAACTAGAAATTTATGGCTTAAACTTCTCTCCTGTTATGATATTCCCGTTACTGAAATGATTACAATCTCAACAGAGGTTTTGAGGTGATTGGGAGAGGGGCGGTGAGTAAGTTTGACATAATCTGTGGAAAAGTCCAAGAAGCCATAATTGTTTTTCAGAAGTCCTTCTGGACACCTGTGTGCTATGTCACACTTATTACTCAGTTAACTATATGTGCATTTATTATCCAAAGTTGAAAGGCTGGCAAATGACTTTTTTTCAAGTTATGAGTGCTATGTGATTTTTGAGGTTCTGATTGAATCCTGAAGCACTTGGTAAAGATCAATTTCAGGTGAAACTCACATTGTACTTGGAGTTCCATTTGTACAAATCCATGATTCACAAATTGTGTTACTATACAAGCACAATGTTATAATTACTTAAGCACTACTTGTTATAGCCTGAAGGTCAAATCCACCATGGCAACATGAAGGATGGGTTTGTGATATCTGGATGAAAGTGAAACCTCGTTGGCCCTTCACTAACAGCCACTGGACTCAGAAGTGAGGAACCCACCTTTCCTACACTCCATATGTCTAGGGTAGATGTGACTTGTGTCCTGCCAAATCTGTGAGTTTGGGATGTCTTGCCCACCTAAACCCTGGTTTGTGTGAATACTATGTAACTTGTTGCTCCCGTGCAGTCACCCGGCGGCAAGAAATAACAGGCTGTGCACTGCACACAACTATAAGGAAAGTATATTTATGAATGTTAGCTTAACCAAAGAGTTATTAAAGAAAAAAAACACACAAGGGCCCATCATAATTAAAACAGTTAAATGCGCACAGTTTGGAGCTCAAATCTTCCAAAAGCCATTGTGTCCAATGTACTCATGGCACCAACTGCTATTCACTGATTCCCAGTAGAGTTCCACCTCTTGAGTTCCAACAAATTTCTCTCACACTCCTGTGGAAAAAAAAAGACCTCAATCCACCTCAGTGTCCATCACAAAACCTCCTCCCCAGTGTTCTCTTGAACCTTCTCCCAGGTCCACCATCCTGATTGGATGATACAAAACACCTAAGCATCCCTTATCTTTAACGGTAACCCAAACACTACCAGCAGACCGCACTGCTGGTAAAACCATTATGTGAAATATCCTACAAAGTTAGTAGTAAAAATTTTTACCAGGGCATTACAAAAGCATAAAATGCAGTTTGTTCTTCTAGTGTTCTCAAGGATATTCTATTGCTTTTTTTCCCCTGAAATTTTGAACTTTGGACATTGCTCTCAAGACGAACTTCATCTATAGCTTTATCTACAAGTTGGATGATGATACCACTGTAGTAGTGTGCATCTCAAATAACAATAAGTCAAGAGTACAGGCGGGAGATAGAAGATGGAGAGCTTAGTGAGTGACACTGTGTCATGACAACAAGTTTTCCCACAATGTCAACAAAAGAGTTGGTCGTTGACTTCAGAAAGGGGGGGGGGGGGTAGGGCAGTGCACATGCTCCTGTCCACATCAGTAGTTTCGAGGTTGAGAACTTCAAGTTCCTACATGTGAATATCGCCAATACCCTGTCATGGTCCAACTATGTTGATGTCACAGCCAAGAAAGCCCAGTAACAACTCTACGTTCTCAGGATGCTAAAGAAATTAGGCATGTCCCTGTTAATGTACCAATTTTTATTGATGCACCATAATTCTATCTCCTTTACAGTAGCATTGGAGAGAGATAGGAACAGAAAGTTAGGAAAAACGTTTAATTGGAGTAAGGGGAATTATGAGGCTATCAGGCAGGAAATTAGAGGCTTAAATTGGAAACAGATGTTCTTGGAAAAGTACGGAAGAAATGTGGCAGATATTTGTGTAGAGCTCTGTATAGGTACGTTCCAATGAGACAGGGAAGTTATGGTAGGGTACAGAAACCGCAGTGTACAAAGGCTGTAATAAACCTAGTCAAGAAAAAAACTTACAAAAGGTTCAGAGAGCTAGGTAATGTTAGAGATCTACAAGATTATAAGGCTACTAGGAAGGAGCTTAAGAAGGAAATTAGGAGAGCCAGAAGGGGCCATGAGAAGGCCTTGGCGAGCAGGATTAAGGAAAACCCCCAAGGCATCCTACAAGTATGTGAAGAGCAAGGGAATAAGATGTGAAAGAATAGGACCTATGAAATGTGACAGTGGGAAAGTGTGTATGGAACCGGAGGAAATAGCAGAGGTACTTAACGAGTACTTTACTTCAGTATTCACTTTGGAAAAGGATCTTGGTGGTTGTAGTGATGACTTGCAGCAGACTGAAAAGCTTGAGCATGTAGATTAGTGGTCACCAACTTTTTTAAGCCCAAGATCCTGTACCTCAGACTTAGTGAAAGGCAAGATCGACCTACTAAATTGTTTAGAGAAAAAACAGCTCAGATTGTATTTACAACTTGAGGCCTTTTATTTGGGCTAATTGTATTTTAATTACGTAAAATGCTTTTGTCAAACTTTCAAATTAATTCAACCAAGAAAACGCTAACCAGCATATCAAACAGGCCATAGCGGCATCGGGCTCATCCAGTAATGCCTTGAATAAGCAGTGCTGAAGTGCTTTTGCTCAAATCAAGTTATATCAGTTTGACCACCAGTGTCGTTACATGAGAAAAGTCCATGACCTTCCCAGCCAAGGCCTGTTGATGATAATCCAAGAAGTCAGGAAAATCAGAGTCATTATGGCACTGTGCTATAAAACCAATGCACGCACTGCACATTGCTGGGGCCCCATCAATAGTATTGCCACCAGTTTATGAATGGGGATGTCATTTTCACGGACATTTAAAAAAAACTCATTGTAAATATCCTCACCTCTAGTTCTCTCCTTTAAGTGCAAAAGAGTGAGGAAGTCCTCCTTTGTTGTAAAATCCTGGAAAGCCATTCTGACAGATACAACAAACTGAGCTGTTAGCCTTACATCCAGGGATTTATCAAACTGTTGTGAAAAATATTCACAGAGTGACAAGTCCTTTAACACTTGTTGATCCACGTCCTCTGAGCCTTCAACCCCGATTTCAGCTCCTCAACTTTCCTGGTATTGGTAAACTGTTGCTGAGACACTAGTATAAATTTCAGGGGTACGCAAGCTAATGACACCACTGTTTTTGTTTCCCATTTCTTTACATTTGGGGAATGTTGGATTTTAAAGGAGTGTTGTAATGTGAGCATTATAAAGATAAGTTAATACCAGTTAGGATCACGGTAAAGCTGTTTGCAAAAGAGAGATTGTTTCTGGGGTTGTGGGGTTTTCCTTCCGGTCTTTTCTGCCCGGTGCGCGTTAGTGAAAACCTCTGTATGCAAATATCGTTTTACCGTCCTAGATAAAGTTGTTCCTTTTGGGCATGAAGTTGTCGAGTTCAAAGTAGAAATTACTACATATTTCCATTAAAAGGTTTATCAGGCATAATGTAGTTGTGTATTTATTTTTCTTTTCTTTCTGGATCTACTGGGAAAGTCTCAAAGATCGACCGTTTGATGGCGATCGACTGGTTGGCAACCACTAATGTAGATGTTAAGAAAGAGGATGAACTGGAGCTTTTGGGAAGCATCAAGTTGGATAAGTCGCCGGGACTGGACGAAATGTACCCCAGGCTACTGTGGGAGGCGAGAGAGGAGATTACTGGGCCTCTGGCGATGATCTTTGCATCATCAATGGGGACGGGGGGAGGTTCTGGAGGATTGGAGGGTTGCGTATGTTGTTCCTTTATTCAAGAAAGGGATTGAGATAGCCCAGGAAATTATAGACCACTACCTCAGTGGTTGGTAAGTTGATGGAGAAGATCCTGAGAGGCACGATTTATGAACATTTGGAGAGGTATAATATGATAAGGAGTAGTCAGCATGGCTTTGTAAAGAGCAGGTCATGCTTTTCGAGCCTGATTGAATTTTTTGAGGATGTGACTAAATACATTGATGAAGGAAGAGCAGTAGTTGTAGCGTATATGGATTTCAGCAAGGCATTTGATAAGGTACCCCATGCGAGGCTTATTGAGAAAGTAAGGAGGCATGGGATCCAAGAAGAAATTGCTTTGTGGATCCAGAACTGGCCACATAAGGCAAAGAGTAGTTGTAGACGGGTCATATTCTGCATGAAGGTCGGTCACCAGTAGAGTGCCTCAGGGATCTGTTCTGGGACCCTTTTCATGATTTTTATAAATGACCTGGATGAGGAAGTGGGGGGATGGGTTAGTAAGTTTGCTGATGACACAAAGGTTGGAGGTGTTGTGGATAGTGTGGAGGTTATAGTGGGACATTGATAGGATGCAAAACTGGGCTGAGAAGTGGCAGATGGAGTTCAAACCATTTAAGTGTGAAGTGGTTCATTTTGGTAGGTCAAATATGAAGGCAGAATATAGTATTAATGGTAAGACTCTTGGCAGTGTGGAGGATCAGAGAGATCTTGGGGTCCGAGTCCATAGAACTCTCAAAGCAGCTGTGGTTAAGAAGACAAATGGTGTATTGGCCTTCATCAATTGTGGAATTGAATTTAGGAGCTGAGAGGTAATGTTACAGCTATGTAGGACTCTGGTCAGACCCCACTTGGAATACTGTGCTCAGTTCTGGTTGCCTCACTACAGGAAGGATGTGGAAGCCATAGAAAGGGTGCAGAGGAGATTTACAAGGATGTTGCCTGGATTGGGGAGCATGCCCAATGAGAATAGGTTGAGTGAACTTGGCCTTTTCTCCTTGGAGCCAAGGAGGATGAGAGGTGACCTGATAGAGGTGTACAATAATGATGAGAGGCATTGATCGTGTAGATAGTCAGAGGCTTTTTCCCAGGGCTGAAATGGTTGCCACAAGAGGACACAGGTTTAAGGAACTGGGGAGTAGGTACAGAGGAGTTGTCAGGGGTAAGTTTTTTACGCAGAGAGTGGTGAGTGTGTGGAATGGGCTGCTGGCAACGGTGGTGGAGGCAGGTATGATAGGGTCCTTTAAGAGGCTTTTGGATAAGTACATGGAGCTTAGTAAACTAGAGAGCTGTAGGTAAGCCTAGTAATTTCTAAGATAGGGACATGTTTGGCACAACTTTGTGGGCCGAAGGGCTTGTATGGGTTTTCTTTGTTTCTATCAAAGAAAGCATTCTGTCTGGATGCATAGTGATTTGGTATAGCAACTGCTCTACTTGTGATCACAAGAAACTGCAGGGAGTTGTGGACACAGCTCAACACATCACAGAAACCAGTCTCCCCTCTATGGACCTTGTCTACCCTCTTGATGCTTCAGTAAAGCAGACAGCATAATCAAAGACTAGATATAGAAGTCTGAAAGCACATACCACCAGGCTAAAGGACAACTTCTACCCTGCTGTTATCAGATGATTGAATAGACTCTTGTCCTCACACTTGTTAGATTTTGCATTTAGTTTATTGCACTGTGCTTTCTTGTTCATATGGATCAGATGACACAGTGCATTGAGCTCAAATAACGTAAACGGTAATGATGCAGAATAAAGTGTAGCTTTTACGCTTTATTCTGCATTATTTTACCATGTTCTAGCTCAATACACTGTAATGTTCTGATCTGAATAAACAATATGCAAGACAAGCTTTTCACTGTATTGGTGGAGCTGACTCAATGGGCTGAATGGCCTAATTCTGCTCCCATGTTTTATGGTCTTTTTTGGTATCTTGGTACACATATGATAATAATAAATCTATTCTGATACCAGTGCTAAGTGGTCCTTCATCAGTGTTGTTGAGCCCTCCTCTTTAACACCTGAAGCTTGTTGATTGACAGTATGATCCTATAGTGGTGCTCAGAGGGAAGTTGTTAACACTCGAAGCATGAGGCAATGAAGAAAGCACCAACGTCTGGAAGGTGTGATACTTGGAAGCTGATGACATCGTAGAAAGAGGATCATTGCTTTTCAGCAGAATCATTGCATTCTTTCTCCTTGGCTTAATAGCTTTGTGGCTAGTTCTAGCATCTCTGTTCTGGCTGATATACTGCATTACAGAGTATTTAACCTGGGATTTTAAAGTTCAAAGTAAATGTGTTATCAAACTTCATATGCGTCACCACATACAATACTATCCAAAAGTCTTGGGCTTATGTATCTAGCTAGGGTGCCTAAGACTTTGCACAGTCCTGTATATTGGTTAAAATAGAAAGTGGTTGGGAAATAAGCAGTAAGAGCACTTAGCTTTGTACTAGCTCAGTAAAATTCAGTGTTATTTGGTAACTGGAAAGACATAAACAGTACAATATATAAAGTGCTATATATATCTTGCAGGCATTCATAAGAAAATAAATAGAATTTATGAAAAACTATACAGAAACAATGGCTGAAAAACAGCCAGTGTGTGAAAGAAGACAAGTTGTGCAAATAAAAAAATGAATAAATAATACTGGGGTCACAAGTTGTAGAGTCTGTAGTTTGTGGAATTAGTTCAGTGTTGAGGTGAGTGAAGTTAACCACTTGAATATCCTTGGAGTTCCTGAATCTGGCTCCTTCCTGTACCTCCTGCCTGATGGTAGTAGTGAGAAGAGAGCGTGACCTGGATGACTGGGGTCTTTGATGATGGTGATGGATGCTGCTTTGTGCCAGTGTGCTCCGTGTAGATGTGCTCAGTTGTGAAGGCTTTGGCTGTGATGGAATGGGCTGCATTCACCACCTTCTGCAGGCTTTTCTGTTCCTGTACATTGATACTTCCAGACCAGGCTGTGATGCAACCAGGCACAATACTGTCCAGTTAACGTATCAGATCAATGCCTCCAACCATTGTCAAAGGAATCATTTAGTAGCAGGCTGTTTTTGCCCCTGCGCAGTCTATACATACCTTTGCATTTTGTTCTTTGATGCTATAAGAGGTGGTGATTTCTTTTTCCCCGCTTGCACTAGCTTCAAATTCAAAGCAATAAAAGATGATTGAAGGAGAGTTTTGCACAGAAATGTCCTGCATGCTGCCTATATAGAAAATGAAAACTTCTGGCAATTTTTTTTAATGATAATAATTCAACAAAGCATGTCCCATAAACTGCTGCCATCCAGCTGGAGCTCTGGTTAATGCAACTGGAATCTACATCAGATTTCTGCCTCAGACAAATAAAGCAGGTGCTACTAGCACTAAGAATTAAAGGGACATGTTTTATTTTGTCTACCTCATTACAAATCTTAATATTCCTATTAGTTTGTCTATATTGGGATTGGGTAGCATTACTAAAATCTCCCCATCATTGCTGTGCAGGTGAAGCAAGCTTTTCTGCTTAAAATTCTCAAAGGACCGAAAACATCACAGTTGCATTAACCAGAGTAACACTGGAGGAATTCATCATGTCAGGCAGCAGCTATGGAGGGGAAATAAACAATTGGCCTTCCATCAGGGGACCCTTCAATAAGACGAAAAGGAAGGGGGATAGCATTCTCTTCACCTGATTGTCACCTCCCTCTGGTGTGCTGCCTCCTTCCTTTTCTCTCATGTCTACTGTCCTCTTCTATCAAATTCTTTCTTTCTCACTCCTTTTTCTCTTCACTTCTCCCTCCCAGCTTCTCACTTCATTCGCCCTCTCCCACCTGACCACCTTCTCCCTCACCTTGTCTCACCTATCACATGCCAACGTATTCTTTTCCCTCCCCTCACCACCTTATTCCAGCTTCTTCCCCCTTTTTTGCCCAGTCCTGATGTGGAGTCTTGGCCCGAAATGTCAACTATATATTCCCTTCCATAGATGTTGCTGACCTGCTGAGTTCCCCTGCATTTCTTGTGTGGCTTTGGATTCCTGACATCTCTTTTCCTTATGAATTACAATATCCAGTGTCTTTTGTAGGCTCAGGGCATCTTGGAGATCTGCAGCCATTGATGTGCCCCGACGTTTAGTTAGTATTGCGGAGGGCAAGCTTAGGAGCCAATCTGCATGAATTACAGTACTAAAACACATCTGGCACAAGGGAAAGATGGGTAATTGACAACCACTAAGTGAATAAATGTTTCTGGTGCGATGCTGACAGCTATAAAATTTGTTTGGAAGGCACTTGTGGAAGCTTATCAGTCAAGCATGCCATTATGGCTTCATTGGGCTGAATCACAGAGATTCATGTCATAAATACCTTGGCCGCATTTATATTTAAAATCTTAGCTAAATGATCATAGACTGGGGCATACAGTTGTAAGAAAAAGTTTGTAAACTCTTTGTAATACCTGTTTTTTTGCATTAATTACTCATAAAATGTGGTCTGATCTTCATCTAAATCACAACAATAGATCAACGCAATCTGGCTAAACTAATAACACGAACAATTGTACTTTTCATGTCTTTATTGAACACATTGTTTAATCATTCATAGTTGCCCTTGTATTTAGTAACTGGTAGAAACTCCTTTAGCAACAGTAACCTCCACCAAACATTTCCTGTAGCTGTTGACCAGACTTGCACAACAGTGAGGAATTTTAGACCTTTTCTCCATAAAAAACTATTTAAGTTCATCAATACTTTATGGATACCCTGCATGAACTACCCTCCAGTTCACACCACAGCATCTCATTTGGGCTAAGATCTGGATTCTTGTCTTGGGCATTCCAAAGCATGAATATTCTTTTTAATTGTTGTTGACTTTTGTGTTTCGGATCATTGTCTTGTTGCATCATCCAACTTCTATTAAGCTTCAGGTGATGGACCAGTCCCTGACATTCTCCAGTAAAATATCTTGATATAATTTTGAATTCATTGTTCCCTCAATGATTGCAAGCTGTCCAGGCCCTGAGGCAGCAAATCAGCCCTAAACCATGATGCTCCTTCCACTATGCTTCACAGTTGAGATGAGGTTTTGGTGTTGGTGTGCAGTGCCTTTTTTCTCCAAACATAGTAGT